>NW_026606298.1:600000-872500 GCF_029834395.1 Sorex fumeus | reverse complement strand
ATATGTAGCTATAGCTGTCTATGAAAAACCATATTTACATGCCCCCAAATTAATATTTCTTTATATTTAATGACAGTAGATAAGAAATTAATTGTAGTTTAAATAAGTCATAAAGTAAGATCATGATTATGAACATCAAGCTAGTTACAAAAAATGCCAATTCATAACTCATTCTAGAGAACATGTTTTAAAGAAGATATTCTTAATTTTTCCTATGAAAACTTACATGTCACCTAGTATTACCCAAATCAGTAACTGGTACTGACAGACAAATAATGAATCAAGGTAGATTTTTTTTTTTTTTTGCTTTTTGGGTCACACCCGGCGATGCACAGGGGTTACTCCTGGCTCTGCACTCAGGAGTCACCCCTGGCAGTGCTCAGGGAACCATATGGGATGCTGGGAATCGAACCCAGGTCGGCTGCGTGCAAGGCAAACGCCCTACCCGCTGTGCTATCTCTCCAGTCCCAAGGTAGATTTTTTGAACCTCCCTTGACTTTCATGCTTCACCTCGAATTTGCCAGCAGATCTGATCAGTTTTAAAACTGATTCTATTTATATTTTTAAGTACAAATTTAAAAAATAACCCAGAAAGTGAACACCATTCATTCTTCTCTTTAGCCACACTACCCCAGTCTAAGCCATTTTCTTTCTTTTTTATTTAAAAAGAATAAGCCATTTTCACCTCTCTCTTAGAATCCCGCCCTCCTTGCATGCTCTCCTTCGTGGTCTCAAGCTTTCATCTTGGCCCAGTGTCCAACTCTGTCACACAATGTTGATATTTGTCTTTCTATATTGTATACCAGCTCAACTCATTGTGTTTCTCAAAATTCCGAATTAAAATTTCCTTCACTCTTGGAATGCGTCCCATTAGGTCAACGAAGTAGGTTGTCTGTCCCTTTCACCACATGGTCTCTTAGTTGGTTAATATTTTGTTAATTCTTTAGACCCCTCTTGGATCCCCTCTCTTTAGATGAGCTCTTCTGCATACCTAATACTTTCTCATGGAACTGGTGGAAGAGCACTTGGTGTATCATTTCTTCCTCAAAATATGACAGGTTTTGGGTTGGAGCAATAGCACAGGAGCTCGGGCGCTTGCCTTGCATGTGGCCGACCCGGGTTCGATTCCCAGCATTCCATATGGTCCCCTGAGCACCACCAGGGGTGATTCCTGAGTGCAGAGCCAGGAGTAACCCCTGTGAATCTCTGTGTGTGACCACCCCCCACCAAAGAAAAGAAAAAAAAAGATGACGGGTTTTTCAGTACAAAATTTGGTATCAACCCTCTATCAACGATTTAACATGCACCTCATTTGTTCTGATTATTGTAGTACTAAGTTTAACATTATTTTACCAATTTTATACGTTTCATTTTCATAAAGTAGTCCACAATAGTTCATTACAGATAATATTCAAACCTGAGTTTAACATTAGAACTGAGATTTTTCCTTACCTTGAACTTTGATGAGTCACAATACAGTGGTATGGTATTCCTTATAACAAAAGTTAATGCCTCGTGATATAGAATGTCTCTTCAGAAATAAATTTCTAATACTATTTTACTAAGGCACTGCATTTACAAAGCTATTTATAGTTGGGTCTTAGACATAAGATGTTCCAGCATCAATCCTACACTACTGTCAACTTCCCTCCACCAGTGTTCCCAGGTTTCCTTGGGAAAAAAAAAATTTATGATGACTAATGCTATCTTAGGTTTAAAAACTAAGTTGCAAGTTTATTTACTATTGTAAATAAAAACCAGAGCTCTTGTAACTAGCTGCCTCAAATGCTTTAAGTAGATCTGCTCTATCCTTATTCATAAAGGTCTGTTTTTGTTTTGTTTTGTTGTTTTGTTTTGTGTCACACCCTGTGATGCTCAGGGCTTATGTCTGGCTCTACACTCAGGAATCCCTCCTGGGAAGTTCAGGGAACCACATGGGATATTGAGGATCAAAATCTGGTCAGTTGCATGCAAGACTATCACTACAGTCCCTAAAGGTCTCTTTTTAAACATTATGGAATCTTATGTTTTTAGTCATATTTTAAGTATACACCAATGCATGCATATATATATATATATATTCTTTGTAAAATTTAATATCACCTTTTTAAAAAACTTTAAATATCAGTAGACCTGAAGGGAAATAAAAGGATTTCTGAAGTCCTCTATTCTCTGATACTAAAAAATAAGTAAACTTTCTTGAACACATCAAAGCTATATGCAATTTGAAATAAATGTGAATAGAAAATATGTTCTATTAAGACAGTTCACTTTAATACTTCTCTCAGATTAACTATAGACAAACTTCTTCAGGGCTTCTGACCTCTGATTTTTCATTTTCTGAGAACATTTAATAAAGCAACTAGTAAGACTCCATTATTTTTCTGCCGATTTGAGACACAATTTTTTTTCAAAAACTTTTTGCTTGTTTTCAATTTGAGTTGTCTTTTTCAAGAATTGGTATCCATCCTTTTGATACGTAGTCATCAAGGGAAAAAACTATTTTATCCAGGAAACATCCCTAGTCTATGTAGATGGGTAGAAATCTAACTTTGATAGCTGTCCACGAGCAAATATGAAAGTCCCAATCACCAGAGAAATATCTGTAAAACTCAGGAAAATAATCCATATACTCCACTGAATTCATCAACTTGTCTCCTAAACTTTTCTAGTACTCCTTCAGTACTCACAAAATCTTCCTAACTCTTTCAGCCAAGTGGTGTTCATTTTTCTCTCATAATGCAACCATCTTAGGTAAAGGTAAAGGTAAAGGCCCTCCCGTTGATCGTCGATTTGCTCGAGCGGGCCCAGTAACGTCTCCATTGGAGACTTTGTTGTTACTGTGTCTGGCATATCCAATACTCTCGGTAGCTTGCCGGGCTCTCCGAGAGGGGCGGAGGAATCGAACTCGGGTCGGTCATGTTGGCTGCGTGCAAGGCAAACGCCCTACCGCTGTGCTATCGCTCCAGCAACCATCTTAGATAGGCTTTTATCCTTAACATTAATTTTTAACTTTGACAGTATAATCCCAGTTCTGGAGATGACTAAGCTTTCAGTACTCACAGGCTTACCATCTTGACCAGGTTGTCCAGGGTAGCCAGGGTTCCCAGGCTGTCCTGGGTCACCCTAGAGAAGAAAAGACAAAATAAATCTTTTTAGTACCAACAACAGACCTTGGTAGCAAAGACAATGTTTGTCAGTGTTCAAAGCCACAACTTCACTATGCGAAGCATTTTGTAAATTAAAAAACATTGATGAACATCCCAAAGTAAGATTAAAGAATCAATATATAAAGAATATATCAAGAATCAATATATAAAGGCTATTAGGTTAAACTAATGTGATTTATTTCTGTGTGCACACTACATATAACTAAAGTAATTTTCTTTTTTATTTTCTGATTTTTGGGTCACACCTGGCGATGCACAGGGGTTACTCCTGGCTCTGCACTCAGGAGTTACTCTGGTGGTGCTCAGGGGACCATATGGGATGCTGGGAATCGAACCCGGGTCAGCCGCGTGCAAGGCCCTACCCGCTGTGCTATCTCTCCAGCGCCCCGACTAAAGTAATTGTCACCAGTGTAAATACTGTGGCAGGATATGCTTTTAGAATTCAGAATAAAACTATGAAATATCATAAGAAATATGATTTCAATGATAGCAGTATTTCAAAGCTCAACCGTTTAAATACTTAATTCTATTCTAAATGGTACACTGTCAAGATATCATGACCTATAATATAATATCATCACTCAATTCATAATCATCTATTTAAACATAGTAATACACACAGTATAATTTTACACATTGAACTCAAGTTTTAATATTCAAGTTTGATGCTCCATAATGATAATTTGGTTTGGGAGGGTTTCCCCCTTCATCTTATTTTGTAAAAGCATGAAGACTTACAGAGTTATTCATTGTTGATTGTTGGGTTTTAGACATACAACGTTCTATCACTGATCTCACCACCACGTTCATTTTACCCCCACCAGTGTTCCCAGGTACCTTCTTCCACCCCCACCCCCATAATGATAGTTTGTTTTCTTTTCATTTTCAGTAAGCTCAGCTTTATTTTTTTAATTAATTTTTATTAGTGAAACACCATGAGGTACAGTTGTAGATTTACAAATTTTTGTGCTTGGGTTTCAATTATACAATGATCAAATACCCATCCCTCCACCAGTGCCCATTTCCCACCACCATGGATCCCAGTATCCCTCCCACCCCCATCCCCTCCATTTCACCCCGCTCTGTGGCAGGGCATTCCCTTTTTTTCTCTCTCAGTAGTTTGTTTTTAATTAGTCAGTGATCTCTTAGCCTATACTTGTAATTTACTTTCAACATAATATTAAAATTCTGAAATTTAATATTTTCATGAGACTTGGGTCAAACAACTCTGCCCAATACTACTCTCTTGAGTGCATATAATACCCAAGAAATGAGAAAATACTTTTGTTCACACAAACCAGGGTCCTTTAAAGAACATTATTGTATACAACAAGGCAATTAACATAGATCCATACTAGGTAATGCCAGCGTGTTGTCATGGCAACATAGACCATTTAGATGATCACTGCCCAGGAAAACAAATAATTAAAGTCACACTTTGGGTGACCTAAAGGACCTTTTTATATCTTAATACTAAAAGAATGCTTCAAAAATATCCATCTACCACTGAGTCCATAAAGCCCACAGTGAAACAATGAAAAATAAATAAAATGAAGACCCAGCCATCATTGAAGTAAACTCTTGCATAGAAGCAACTCATTCCAGGGAATAATTCTTCACCATATTATTCACAAAGATCTCAGTGATTATATAGTAACTGAATACCAATACTAAGGCTACTTTCTCAGAGCCAAATTCACTATTCTGAAATACTACTTCAGGCTACTGGCCAAGGAGGTTTCTTCCTAAAATATAACAAGAAAAATGGAAAGAACTTTGTGAACTTGGTCAAGATGCCAATGAAGAAGTGATGGACTTTTCACTTAAGAGTAAAAAAAAAAAAAGATGATTCTCAAATAAACATGTATTTTCAAGTTCATTGATGCATTTCACAATAACAACAGAACAATAATAACTTAGCACCATGATATTTGGAGATATAATAAAGATTATTTCATTAAAAAATTATAAAGTAAAAAAGTAAGAAACTCAATATGACGAAAGACTGAGAAAAAGGAAAATATCATTTCAAAAGAGATGAGAAGTAGCAGCTATACATTCAGGGTGGAAAATAATGTGAAGGAGGGGTGTGGGGGAGACAAATACTAAAAAATTTCCCCCAAATACTAATGCTAATAAATAAAGTATCTCGCTAAAGAGGTGCATTTTATGATTCTAATTCAGTAACTTCCTATGTAAGTTGGACTCTTGGGAACAATATTCTGAGTCTTTCATGAGTTATAAGTATTTTTCTTTTGAATTTCTAGCCTTCATTCTTTCCATCGTTCTTTATCATGTTCAGACTAGTCTCTGTGTTTCAACATATTCCACCTCTTGTCTTTTTCCTAAGGAGAAACTTTCTTCCTTTTCTACTTAAAATTCAACGTGACAAAATTTTTATGACTGAACTCCCTTTTTTATTTGATGTCCCTTTCTATCAATCTGCAGTAGCAGCCCTGATACAAGGGAAGCATATTTTGAGAACTAGTCTGGAGCGATAGCACAGCGGTAGGGCGTTCGCCTTACACGCGGCCAACATGGCCGACCCGAGTTCGATTCCTCCACCCCTCTCGGAGAGCCCGGCAAGCTACCGAGAGTATTCGATATGCCAGACACAGTAACAACAAAGTCTCCAATGGAGACGTTACTGGGCCCGCTCGAGCAAATCGACGATCAACGGGAGGGCCTTTACCTTTACCTTTAGTCTTTTAAATTTTCCCTGTGGTTAGTTTTTATTTGTCAAATGAATTAAGATCCCTTGATAAACACAGAGTCAGGAGTGACCCTTGAGCAACAGTGGATGTGCTCTCTCCCCTCCCCCCCTTAAAAAAGACTCCATGAGAAGAGTGTCTATACTTATTTTCTCTCTCTCTCTTTTATTTTTTACAATACTGGGTATTAAGTAGAGACTATATAATTATTAGCATTTTCATGTTTCAAAAGAAATAAAATCTCTGAAGGACCCCTCTATTATAAACAATACTATCTATTATCTTCAAAATCTAATAAATCAAAAGGACCTAGGAGGGTTGAACTTCTACCATGATGGAACAGAAATAAAACACTGGCATAAAAAGAAAAGGGATTTGTGTTTTCAGTCTGCACAAAAGTACATGACATACTTAATAATATTTTAAATAAATCTAACTTTCTAAGAGGGAAAATCACCCCAAATATAAATTCAATGTGATTTTAAAAGGTAGATAATACTGGTCAAGAGTCCCAAGAAGAAAATTCATCCCTATTATTGCTGGTAGATTTTAATTGCTAGTTTAAATACTGACCTCAGTAAATGATTTGCAAAAGAGAGAAAGTGCTTGGTGTTATTTCTGTGAAATAGGAAATATAAGCTTAATCCTAAGGAACTATTTCACAAACACCAAGAGTAAAAAATTGAATGAGAATAAGATGATAAAGAATAAATTTTTTTTTTTTTGGTTTTTGGGTCACACCCGGCGATGCTCAGGGGTTACTCCTGGCTCATGCACTCAGGAATTGCTCCTGGCGGTGCTCGGGGGACCATATGGGGTGCTGGGAATCGAACCTGTGTCGGTCATGTTGGCTGCGTGCAAGGCAAACGCCCTACCCGCTGTTCTATCGGTCCAGCCCCAAGAATAAAAATTTTTGAAGAAACTAAATGCTTATCTTTCTTTATTGCTTATTATTTTTCTAAGCACTAAAATGTGTGTGTGTGTGTGTGTGTGTGTGTGTGTGTGTGTATTCAATAGGTTTTATCATTCCATTTTATGTAGAGAAAACTGAAGCCTAGGAAAGTTGGGTAACTTGCCCAATGTCACACAAGAGATGCATAATGATGAGAACTCAGTCAATTCAACTTCAGAGCCCATGCGACTAAATATTACTACACCCACTCATGTTACAGGGCATACAGTGATCAAAACCAGACATGCAGGCCACTAACAAATTTAACACACAAAATATTTCAAATGCATTACATTTAACATCTGACTTATTATTATGTATCTGTGACTAAATTCCTAATCTTCTACATTCTAATTTAATTGGAATATTTGCACATTTATATTTAAGTATGTATTCAGCTGAAAAGCAACACTTATTTAGGTTGAGTTGGATCTGTGTCACAGAAGTTTTGAGTTGCTGACAGGCCTGGAAATGTCATGGACTTTAGGGACTATACCAAAACATCTCTGAATATGACTTCTCAAAAAGTGTAAACACTAATGATTAAAGTAAGAAATAGTTGTGCTTCCAAGAGTAAGCTAATATTTTAAGCAGCTCTTCTAAAATTGATATCTGTAGATCTGTTCACTTTTACCCAAGTCCCATTTTATGAAGTCTTCTCAAAAATCCTTGTACCTTCAAACCACTTTCTAGCCTCCACAGGAATATATGACCTACCACCTATTCCATTCTCCAAGATCAGTACCTTCAATCAACTCAATTGCTCATTCCTAGGCTAGAATGTAATTATACCTAGTCTTGTTAAAAATTTGAACATGGGGCCAGAGAGATAAAAACAAAAGTAAAGTGCTTGCCTGGTAGGAGCCAACCCAAATTCAATTCCAGGAACCACATAAAGTCTCCTGACCACTATTAGTAGTGATCCCTGAGCTCAAAGTCAAGAGTAAACACTGAGTAAACACTGAACACCCCCAGAAGTGTCCCAGATACTCCCCTCCCCATCAAAACAATTGTGAACACAGTGGTTCTAGAGCTTTCCAGAGCCCTTTGTATTGTATATATAGAAGAAATACTAACAGTCAAAGGCCCTCCCGTTGATCGTCAATTTGCTCGAGCGGGCCCAGTAACGTCTCCATTGGAGACTTTGTTGTTACTGTGTCTGGCATATCGAATACTCTCGGTAGCTTGCCGGGCTCTCCGAGAGGGCCAGAGGAATCGAACTCGGGTCGGCCATGTTGGCCGCTTGTAAGGCGAATGCCCTACCGCTGTGCTATCGCTTCAGCCCACAGACTAACAGTCAAATATTTATATAATTAATGAGATTATTAGGGTGAAATTAATGAATATGTCAATAGTAGTTACAAATGTTCCTATGGTTTTTTCTTTCTTTCCTTTTTATTTTTTATAAAATTACAATCACATTTTATTTTATTTTTTTGAGTCACACCTGGTGATGTCAGGGGTTACTCCTGGCTCTGCACTCAGGAATTACTCCTGGTGGTGCTCAGGGGACCATATGTGATGCTGGGATTCGAACCCGGATTGGCTGCATGCAAGGCAAATGCCCTTCCCACTGTGCTATCACTCCAGTCCCTGTTTCTGTGGGTTCTATAGTAGGGGAAGAAGCTGTCACTTTTTACAATATACAAGCCATTTGAAATGGAACTGTTTGTAAATACAGAATTCTTTAGCTCTTTCATATAGAACAAAGGCATCAAATATAGTTTAACTGGAAATAAAGATAAACCTATTCTTCAGTGATTCCATAATTCCTTAGGTTAAAATATTCCTATTAAGCATTGTGCTAGACACTGGCATTCCAAAGAATTCATTGTGTTAACTGTCATTGTGACAAGGTTATACGACTATCTATCCACACAAGAATTTCTCAAAACTGCTTGCTCATCCAGACATTTATTTCTGGCTATTGGACTAGATTGGTTCTCCACAGGTAACTTTGAAGGACATCAGTGAAAGTGTTCAGAGAGGATAAAACAGAAAATGCTAACTCTCGGAGCATCCTCATAAAATCCTCTTGTCTTTTTTAGTTTGAGTTCTGCTGAGCTGATTAAAATACTATCAATTTTCCAAGCCAGAAATTCTTTGAAGGAAGTACAATACAGTTTGTTGCTAGGGATTCTGTTTTTCACATACAAGTCCTTGAACTGGGGAGGAAACCACCTCCAGAGGAAAGAGTCCTACAAGAATAGAAGACTGTGTGTGTGTTCCTGTCATAGAGCCAGATTTTTAGAAGAAAATGGAAAGCAGAGCAAGGAGGCATGCCAACTCAAAAACTGGTGGAAAACTGCGATTTCACTTAAAGTAGTAGGTGGCAATGGGGTTAGAGGATGACTAAGAAAAGGGAAGAAAAATGAACAACACATGAAACCGGGAAATAGTGGAAATCAGAGTCTTTGCCAGATAAGATAAGGGTGTGTTGAAATTCTGCTGTTGAAACATGTGTGGATGAAGACTGGTGTCATGCTAGACACCCATGGCTCACTAATGAGGAATCAGAAAATATCAGAGGCATATGATACCTTCCTCCAACGTAAGTTAACATGTAGATATTGCGGGGGTGGCCCAAATCTCACCGAGAATCCAAAAAGCAGTTGGGCATTGAATGGTCAGATATCAAGGGACCTGAGTTTCACATTACATCTCATAATAGGTCAAATCATTTTATATACAATATTCCAAGTTGAATAAAAGATATAAATATTTATGAGAGTCTTTTTAGTATGTCATAATCACCAAGCAGTTTTACCATGGTATATTCTCCCAGGAGCATTTTACAGGTTAATTTCTATGTTAGATCAGATTACCTTAAAAAGCATGTGCTTAAAAACAGTTGGATTAAATCCAACCTCAAAACAAGTCTGCAATATTAAATTACCATTTACTGATACCAAATTTCAAACCCAATAGATAGACTTTGAAAAAATTTTATAACAGTATTTTTATTTATTTTTTTGTGACGGGAGTGGGTAATTCCAAGTGGTGGTCAGGACATCCTGGGGCCAAACTGACAATCCTTGGCCAGTTGGTGCAGTGGGTCAATGCAAAATTCAAAAAAGGAAAACCTTCTTGGGTGCTGTGGTGCCAGCAACCTGTGGGACACCTCAGTACTGCTACAAAAGCGGCATGATATAAACCATCACTTGTTACGAAACAGTAAGGCCCCAGTCATAAACAAATATATGTGTTCATATTCATGCAAATATATATGCAACTAGAATATATGAACATATGAGCATGAATAAAAATATATACCCCCAAATAAATCTAATATGATTTCTTGAAATCAACTTAGTTGCCTCAATTTTAATAAGACATCAAACTCACAATATTAATATCAATTTCTCTTACCCTAACAAAAGACTGTCACTGTCACTGTCCTCCTGCTGTTCATCGATTTGCTCGAGCGGGCCCAGTGACGTCTCCATTGTGACAATTGTTACTGTGTTTGGCATATCGAACACGTGATATGGGGAGCTTGCCAGGCTTTGCCATGTGGGCAAGATACTCTCGGTGGCATGTCAGGCTCTCCGACAGGGTCAGAGGAATCGAACTTGGGTCTTGGGTTGGCCGTGTGCAAAGCAAACGCCCTACCTGCTGTGCTATTGCTCCAGCCCCAACAAAAGACTGAAATTCACAATTTGTTTAAAAGTCTTTGTAATATTGCCCCAAAGCAAATAAAATTTAAAAAAAAATAAAGAAAAGGATCCACTCATTGTGTTCTGTTGGGGTCTCAGTAGCAGGTCTGAGACTTTGACTAAATCCCTCCATCCCTGAAAGCAAGAGCTGGCCCTGTGTACAGGGACCTAGGGGCTTGCTCTGGCACTCCACTCACTGTGGGCGCTCTGGCCGAGGATGAGGGATATAACAGTTACCTTTATCTGCCTGAGCTGATACACCTGGCCTTGAGAGCGGGAGATGTAAACCATTAACTGACATCTGTACTGAGCCTGACAAGGTAACCGTGACACACATGGATTGCCCCTGAAATGTCTGTATGAAAACCCCCAATGTGAGAGCTAATAAACGGATTACTGATTGACCACCAGCTTTTCCCCACTCCTCGTGATTCAGTGTAACAGTGTTCTTCACGTGCAGCAAAACCATCAAGTCAGAGAAGTTTGTGTCACGTCCCAAGTTAATCAGCATTGAATACATATTGCAGATTTATTGAAGGTATACTTGATGGTAGCAGGAAGTGAAGAGATTCTATCTCCCTTTGTTCATCATTTTCTTTGTCCCTTATTTTGAGAAAACGTTCTTTTCCGAGATTTCTAAATGGCTACAGGACCAACTGACAACACTGCCACCTACTTGGAATATTTGTTTCACCCTCGGGGAGACAGAGCTAACATAATGCTTATATGATCAGCTCACATTTAGTATCCAACAGCTTTAGAGCACTGTGTGCTGACCAAAGTCATTGTTGAATTTGGGTTACATGCTGTTCTAAAAAACGGCCATTCATGAGTGTGTATGTACCTATGGCTGTCTCTCTGTCTGTGTGTCTTTTAGCTTACTATTCCCCCAGAAATTTTATTTCCATTTTTGTCTAAAAATAATTTTTCCAAATTAAGTATTTAAATATTCTGGTAGTGAGCATGGAAAATGAACACTGTGCCTTGATAACATATACACGTTGACACACTTGTAAACCGATGTTACCTCAATAAATTAGAGAGGAGATACCATAACAAAGAACCTTTCTTCACCTTTCACCAAATTGTAAGTATCATTCTTGGGCTCATACAGCAGTATTGGTAAATGCAAAGGACAGAACACAAAACTGAAAAAGCGCCCTTACATATCTGTGGGCTCTGAGATCCAGATTTGGGTTGAAAGGCAACAGATTAAGATATGCTTTTCTTTAACAATAATTAAATTTCAATTTTGAAGCTCCAAGGCATTATATAGAAATTCCATAACAGATTCTATGGTGATTATGAATTGTGTGTTTGCTCAGTTTTGTTTGTGCGTCTTTAAAAAGAGGAGACTAAGGATGGTTTACCTTGGGTCCTTGCAGTCCTGGTTTCCCCGGGGGGCAAACACAGGGAGCTGAAGTTGCACCCACATCACTGGGACCATTGAGGCACTAGAAAGATAGAAGTAGAAATAATAAATGAAAGTCATATATGCATCGGTACGTATGTATGTGTGTCTAGAAATTTCTATGAAATGATAAGGAGATGCTACAGTTTCCTTCTAATTTATTTTATTTTTATTTTTTGGTTTTGGGATAGAGCTTACCCCTGGCTCTGTGCTCAGGGATTACTCCTGGCAGGGCCAGAGATGGAGGAAGGTGGACCATCTGCAAGGCAAGTGCCCTTTTCCCTGTGTTATCTCTGATCTTCCAATTTCATTTAGGCGAATAACAACTTCAAATCAGCAAAACATATAGTTACCAAACACATTCAAGGCCCTCCCATTGATCGTCGATTTGCTCGAGCGGGCCCAGTAACGTCTCCATTGGAGACTTTGTTGTTACTGTGTCTGGCATATCGAATACTCTCGGTAGCTTGCCGGGCTCTCCGAGAGGGGTGGAGGAATCGAACTCGGGGCGGCCATGTTGGCCGCTTGTAAGGCGAACGCCCTACCACTGTGCTATCATGAAAATGGGTTCAGTTTATCTTAATATACTTACAGTTGATAAAAGGAAGCGAAACACGCTCACAGTGTCAGTATTACCTTACGAAGAATTATAGAATCCATGCTTACCTCACCATTCTGAAAGAAAAAATAATGTTTTAAGACATATTTTAAATTGCATTTCTAAATTTTCTTAGTGATTTACAGATATTTTGTATCAATTAAAGACGCACAAAATACTAAAATCATGAATACTTGGCATTTGCTGTCCTCTATCTTAAAAAATTACTTATCCATATGTGTCATTACAACATTTATAGTAATAAAGGACTATAAGAAGAGTTGTAAGAGAATATTAAAAGGCCAAGGCTTCTTGATATAATAATAAGACATAAGGTAGGATTTATGCTCTCTTATACTTTTGGGAAAACACCTAGGGACCGGATGGGGAATAGATCATGTATTAAATAAACACGCATTAAAGTTTACGTACATTTCACTAAACAATGTACTTATTACTGAATAATACATAGTTATCAACAGGTTACTAATCTCTCAAACAACAATATATTAGATAAGAGAATAAAAGATGGAAATAAAGGTTAAAAAGCAAAGAAAGTCATATTATAGCTGAGAGCATGGAAGAGACATAGAACAGAATAACATAGATTATATCTGCAAAATTATATCCCATCTCTCTTCTTCTGTGAGATAACAACTAAACTCTTGGACATATTGCTACAGAGAAATTAACTTAAGAAGTTTGCACAATGGATCTCAAAATACAGTAACATATTAGAACCTTTTTAGAGGTTAATATTTAAATTAAGCATTGCCAAAAATTAAGAGGAGAAACAGTTGTTGATGTCAATAATTGACTCAGTCATTTCTATAAAACTTCCATAATTGATTTTTCTATAGACCCTTTAAATGGGCTGCTCTGTAGTTTCAAGTTTTCAGCATTGGATTAAGGAATTTGATAGAAAAAGTTTGATAGAAAAAGAAGACTACAACAGTATGACTAGAGTTTATAAGAAACTTGTAGGGCTCAAATGTCACTATGGATTACGTTCTATCTTATTTTCATTAGCAAAAACATGCAACATTTTTGCCCAGAAGGAAAGAGATTGATCATTATCATTCTCTCTGCCTCTCATATAATAAGACTCTATAACAACTTGAAATTTTCTTCCTCTTAACACATTAGTGAAAAGCCAAATGACATGAGAGTTGTTCATATTCTAGAAATAAGAGAAAAATCTTCTCTAATAATAGCACAAAGACAATTGAATATTCATTGTGCAGAAAATACTGATGAACAGGAATATGATTCATTTCCTACTCTTCAGAGCTGTGCTCTTGTGACATTCTGTCAATGCATCTAATTAAACGTCGGCATTTATTTTACACACTGGATAGTCAGAGAATCCTGTGATCTTGGGCAGATCCAGACGCGTTCCACTTGAGTGCTGGACAGATCAAAATTAGTTATGACAATATAGAAAAAATTCCTTTGTATGCATCATTCGCATTTATAGAGAAACATTATTAATTTTATTTCATTTTACAGTTTTGGTTCACACACAGCTGTATTCTGTGTGCTCAGGGATCACTCCTGAAATTTTTACTGGTTCTGTGCTCAGGGATCACTCCTGGCAAAACCAGAGGCATTCCTGGGGATTGAACCACAGTTGGCCAAAGGAAAAGGAAGTCCTTCAAGCATTGTACCATCTCTTCACCCCTATACACTGTATTTTTAAAATTATGAACCTCAAATAACTTTAATCAAGATACATTCATTTCCACTACAAAATTAGTGAATGAAGTCCACATTGGTATATCTGTTTTCTAATTACTGTTTTGGAAGTAGTGATGGAAAACTTGAAGGAAAAAAAGCAGTCCTACTCACAAATCCAGGTATTTCACATGCTGTCTCCCGGTTGTTCTGTTCTGGGTCACAGTAGATACGCAACTTCTGGACATCAAACTAGGAATATAAGATCAAATGTTTTCAAATTGATGTACAAGTCGTTCTATGAGAACAACTCAGATACAAAAGCTGCCCCTACAGTTATTAATCATACAAATTATACATTGTAGGATTTAGTGAAAACAATCAATATACAAAATCTGAATCCCTAAGATGTGATCAATCTTCCAGGAAGTCAGGTGCCTTTTATTAAATTATAGTCTGAAAAACATTGTCTAGGACACTTAACTACATTTTCAGGCTTTCTGAGTTTATCCTAAAATCTCTATAACCTTCCTTACTACCTAGAAGAAGCTTCTTAAGTTTCAGAGGATTAGTTACAGGCATAGAGTATTGTGCAATGAATAGGGCCAGCACTTGCTACAATTTAAATATTTACCAAAATATGACAAGCTGCATTACAATAGAGTAACTTTGAACATAATCCCACATTTGTATGCGAAGTCTTCCCTTAATAAAAATAAAAAGTGAAAGACATAACTCCTCAAAAAATTATTTTTCAGGAAATAGTTAACTTCTTGATATATATGCACACTTACCTAAACAGATACTGAATTGTAAAGAGACATCAAAAAAGTCACAGAAACACTCCTGACATGTTCTAAAGACATGTTCTAAATTATTTTTCTCCTCATAGCCATAGAAAAAAATTAGTACCCCCATTCACAGCTCTTTTTCCCAAGTTCTTTTTCCCAAGTTCATTATTTTACCTATGCTTCCTCTGAGAAACATAAAATTAATACTTTGTAGGAATGAGGAACTCCACTCTGAACCCAATGAAACACTTTATAAATATTCTTAGCAATAGAGGAAGTTGAATTTTGTATGTTCATGCAACCAGCAAAAACACAATTTCACGAAAGATTTTTTTTCACATTTAGGCTATCTTAAAAAAAATTCACAATTAAACCAGCCAATTGTGGTACTATCATCAAAAATGATCAAAAGTGTCATTTTAAACCATGCAAAAAGCAGTAATTATTCACCTGAACAGTTTCTTCTTTTCCAGAATATTTTCCTATTTGGGTTTGGCCACTGATGAAGATCCCTAAAACTGGATGTAAGGGCTTATTTTGAATCTGTTGATCGTCAATATAAAGTGTTACATCTTCTTCTGTCACTAAAAGACGAATCTGATGCCAGTTTTCATCAAACAATTTCTATCAGAAAAAAACAGGAAAGAAATACAAATAATTTTCAACATCTTTGTCCTTATTCCCTTGCTGTCAGCCACTGCCAAGAAAATTCATCCCACATAGGTTGGTTGTACTGTGTACAGGAATCCAATCCATCTTACCCAAGATCACTCTCAAATGCTACCCACCAAGTGTGTCATGTGAACCTCATTACGTTTTTATTACATACTTTGTAGTAGCGATGTTCAAACTTTTTCTGAAACAACTTATCAGAGTTACAAAGCAGTTTCAAATCTCTGAATCCAAATGACTTTTATTATTCTACATCCATTGTTCCATTGTTCTTTTGGACACACTTCACTAGACCTTCCTCCTGTTCTCTGACACAATCACCAGAAGTCATGTTTTCTTTTCTTTTCTTTTTTCAGGAGCTTTCCTACCTCAACCAAAACAGTACACACAGGTTCTTCCCTTGACATTATCATTCTCCCTTTTGACTCATCTATTATTATAGGGCACTAACTACTTTTATGAAATAAACCCCAGGTCTGCACCAACAGTCTGAACCTCTCCTCTACAAATCACACCTTCAGTTTTAATATTGGCTGGAAGAATTTTGCAATAATGTCTTACAATCAGCCTGGAAAAGTAGGAATAAAATTAATTGAACTAGCACCAGACTTTCTTCCCCTGATCTTTTCCCTTAAATAATAGTATTTTCCATTTCTAACTATGACAAGGTCTTTACTTCTTTCTTTAAGCTACAGTAATAACCAAGTGACTTACACATGATTTACTCTACATTTCCATTCCCACTGTCATAATTTAGTCTTACGAATATTTTTCTTTATATGAATAATTTCCAAACACATTTCTATCTTAAAACATTTTCACTGTAAGCAAGCTGTCCGTACCTCGACTGTCACTGTCACTGTCCTCCCGTTGTTCATCGATTTGCTCGAGCGGGCCCAGTAGAAGAAGGAGGAAAAAGAAGAGAAGGAGGAAAAAGAAGAGGAGGAGAAATAGGTTGAATGGAAGGAGGAAGAGGAGTGGAAAGAAAGAGAAACTCTGGGGGCTGGAGCGATGGTACAGCGGGTAGGGCATTTGCCTTGCACGCAGCCGACCCGGGTTTGATTGCCAGCATCCCATATGGTCCCCCAGCACTGCCAAGAGTAATTCTTGAGTGCAGAGCCAGGAGTAACCCCTGTGCATCGCCGGGTGTGACCCAAAAAGAAAAAAAGAAAGAAAGAAAGAAAGAGAAACTCTGACCATGAGAATAAGTATGTGATAAGGACCTTTTGATGGAATCCTATCATCCACTGAATTAAGAAACTTCTTTGTATGGATTTCCAAATCTAAACAGATTGAGATTACTCCTTGCTAGCCTTTTCTTTCATAACTTTTATCCTCCAAACTTGAGGAAACAACAATTTCCATTCTCTAAACAAAACCCATGAATTTTAACTAAGCATGACCGCTCAGTAACTTCCTACCTGTTTTCTACACATGCCTCTTCCCATCAAAATCCTACACAGAACTCAAGTCCAATGCTAAAACCATGCAATTTATGGAGACAGTCACATCTTATTAGAACACACTTAGCCCTCCACATTCTGCATGACCATTAGAGGCTAGGATATTTGGATCTTCCACAGTAATCTTTGAAGGACAGAAACCTGCCTTATTCATTTATGATTTTTTAAAATTTTATTGAATCATTTATCATTTTTATATAACATGACACATTATCTGAAATGATAATGGCAGACTTCTTTTTTTATTTTTTCAGTATCTTAATCTGCTTACTAAGTGAAGAAATATTTTAAATGAGTAATTTTATATATAACTATTTATTAAATCACTAGAATTAAAATTTCACAAAATAATGATCAAAATACTTTATATCTATATTATGAATATTAAGAGGAATCGAAAGAGCTATGCTTGGAATATCATGATTGACTCAAATGAGAGAATCCGGAGTTCTGATCTCCGTCAACGCTCAAGAATCAGGTACGCTGTCTCATTTGCCAAGGCATCAAAAATCAGATGGGCTGGACCTGTAATGAGGTTTACAGACAACCGCTGGACTAGAGCCATTACTGACTGGATTCCACGGGACGTCGAAAGATCGTGTGGACGCCCACCTACAAGATGGTCAGACTTCTTCGTCAAGACCCTGAATGATCAGTTTGAGGCTCTGCATGTTCCTAGAACGAACAGATGCCATTAGGCTATGCTAGCATGCAACAGGGATGAATGGAGACGTTACTGGCACCTGCTCGAGTAAATCGATGAATAACAGGGGATCAAGTGATCAAGTGATTATGAATACATTTGACTAGAAAAGTCTACTTAATTTTACAATATTGATTTTATTAACTTTGTGTTTCATTTGGAGAAATAAAATGTATCAGTTAAATGGAAATTCTTTATTTATGGAAATTCCTTTATCAACCTGTATTCAATGTGCTAACAAATAGGCCTTTGTCTCTGTACTCTACAGGACATGGTAGCATAAGACAGAAAGCATAGCCATTGCAATAGGTCCGAACAAAATTCAACTTTGGTATCACCATTTATTAAATGTGTTATTTTTGAGAAGGAACTTAATATCCTTGAACCTTGATTTCTCTGTCTGTAAAATGAGAACAACAGCAACTTCCTTGGCTGGTTATTATAATTAAACTTGTCTGGTATCTATTAGTAGGCGCTCAAAAATTTTAGTTACCCTTCTCTTTCATTTCATACAATTTCCTTTCCATTGTGGCTATTATTCAATAGAACAACATTAAAATAAAAACTGAGTATCTTTCAATCATGTGAAAATCATACTTGTCTTACCCCAACACACACAAACCTCCATATTTCCCCAGGAAAACCACAGTCACACCCGACAGCTTTACCTTCACTGGAGGATCGGAAAAAATGACCACTTGTGAGCCATTGATTATACTGGTTGTTGTGAATAGTAAGGTTTTATCCACGCCATTTAAGGTAACTGCTATTTGCGGTCTTCCATCAATTGTTAAAATCCTCCACAAATCCCACATTTTCTTGACCTTAAATCTCTGTGTTGAGACGAATACATATGACGGAGGAAGGCCTTCTGGGAAGACATTGCTAAAAAGGAACGACATGTACAAGGTTGAAAAATTATGAATGCAACAAAAGACATGATTTTTTTAAATCAACATATATGCTTACCTTGTGAATTCTGATAAATCAACTTTTGATGTTACTTCATATCCTTTTATCTTTGTTGGTGAAAGTTGGATTCTTTTTTTAACCTTTTTTTTCACACCCAAGCCTAAAAGAATATCAAATCCCTTTTCATCACGAGCTATCACTGGAATTCTTGTCGGACAGACAGACTCTATAGGATAAAACACAGTCAGTATAAGATGATTAGTAAGGATTACTCCAACCGCCCCCCCAAATATATATATATCATATGATATGCAGACAAATGTTTATAAATCATGTATATATGCCATTTTTTCAACCAAACATATGGAAATATTTTTGGCATCTGGAAAGAGACATCTCAGTTGTCTCTTTCTCCATAAAAGAATAAACAAAAAATTAAAATGTACGAGGAATATTTGTCAACTGATTTTTTTAAGGGCAACATCGCAATGGAGTATATTATTCAGTGCTTTGAAAGTGAGGCAACAGAATCTGTAATAATTAGGTATCTAATTTCTTAGATCTGGGTTGAACTCTATGATTCCCAGTAACTAGGAATCAAAAATATACACTGCTCTATTTTCTGTTCTAGCAGTTTACTATTCATCATCAATAGCACAGCGGTAGGGCGTTTGCCTTGCACGCAGCCAACATGTCCGACCCGAGTTCGATTCCTCCGCCCCTCTCGGAGAGCCCGGCAAGCTACCGAGAGTATCTCACCCACATGGCAGAGCCTGGCAAGCTCCCCGTGATGTATTCGATATGCCAGACACAGTAACAACAAAGTCTCCAATGGAGACGTTACTGGGCCCGCTCGAGCAAATCGATGAACAACGGGAGGGCCTTTGATTTTGTTACTTTGGAATAAACTTAACCTAGGGTCTCTTTGATTCACAAAAATTTTCTAAATGAATCTTTTATCTCACCTATAATTACTCATACTATATTATATTAATCACATCTATAAATAAGTTTCTTATATATATCACTAAAGCTTGCATATATAAATAACTATAAAAATTACAAAATATGATAAAATTCCTCATTATTCTGGGAGACTAATATCCCAAATTACGTGGGAAACTTCATCTGGTTAAATGCCATTTATTTTACTATATAAATGCATCAACGTTTCAGATTCTTCCAAGATCCTTACATAATATACACATTAAGTATGACTACTTACATTTTACAGGGCAGTTGAAAAATTAAATTAAGAACAAACTCTACTAAAATAATTTAACACAATGACTCTCTAATATAACATCAGTACAATATAAAGTCAGGACATGAATTTTATTAGCTTGATATGTATAATGACATCTTGTGCAATAAAACATTAGAAATAGTTTGATATAAATTATATACATTATTAGAGCTAGGTATTTTACTGTTCAGGTAGCAAGATGATGAGTTTTGAAGAGATCCAGTTAGGAATCAAACACATAGAAAGTGTTAATTAGGTGTGGAATCAAGTGATTTGTATGATACTGCACACCATTAATAAACCGCGCTGGCTTAGAAACACAGGACTGAGTTATTCTCCACTTTACTTTGGGAGCAGGGTCTCTGCATACGTGGTTTAGAAAGGACACCAAAACAGACCATTTCCACACACCCATGGCTCCATAGAGAAGGGACGATTTTCAACTGAAACAACAACCAGCTTTATCCTACTCGCTTGGATGGAGAGAAGGCAGGGGAAGACCATGTTTCTTTGCATCACCATCAATCAGCACCAAAAGTCACCCTATTATAATTTCTGTCCCCGTGAATTCTGTTTTATCTATTCTTTATTTTATATAAATAAACAAGATGGTATCTTTTTGTAGCTTATTTTTGATTGGGCTTTGGGGATGCTCAGGACTTCTGGTTCTGTGCTCAAGACCAGTCAGTCCTGACAGTGCACAGGGAATCAATGTAATGTTGGCCAAGGTCGACAGGATGCAAACAACCACCCAACTTCCTGTGCTACCTTTGGTATCTTTATTATTGTTGTTAGGACCAAATGTGACAGTGCTCAGTGAGCCATGTGGTGTGAGGAATAGATCAGGGGACCTATGCTCTACTATTTTAACCACGTCCCCGGCGCCTAATTTCCTTTTTCATTTACTCTTGTTTGTTCAATAATTCAAGAGAATCATCTGTGTTGCATGAAACAGCAGTTTGTTCTATTCTGCTGCTTTATAGTATTTCCTTGTGTGAACTATCCCATTATATAATTATCCATTTTTCTATGGGGCTGGAGCGATAGCACAGCGGGTAGGGCGTCTGCCTTGCACGCAGCCAACATGGCCGACCCGAGTTCGATTCCTCCGCCCCTCTCGGAGAGCCCGGCAAGCTACCAAGAGTATTCGATACGCCAGACACAGTAACAACAAAGTCTCCAATGGAGACGTTACTGGGCCCACTCGAGCAAATCGATGATCAATGGGAGGGTCTTTACTTTACTATTCTATTATGAATTATATTTATATAGTATATTGTATTGCAAATTATAAGTTATAATATATACTATGGGCTGGAGTGATAACACAGTGGTAGGGCGTTCGCCTTACACGCGGCCAACATGGCCGACCCGAGTTCGATTCCTCCGCCCCTCTCGGAGAGCCCGGCAAGCTACCGAGAGTATTCGATATGCCAGACACAGTAACAACAAGGTCTCCAATGGAGACGTTACTGGGCCCGCTCGAGCAAATCGACGATCAACGGGAGGGCCTTTACCTTTACCTTTACCTCTATGGGTAATAATTTGAGTTGTTTCTAGGTTTGGGTTCTTGTGAATCAAGTTTCTAAAGTTTTGAATGTGTGCTTTGGTGAATGTAAAGATTTATTTCTGTTGAATCTCTAGGAATAGAATTGCTTTTTCATATTCTGTGCTCTATTGTCAAAGACTTTTTAAACTTGTGCCAATTTTCACACTTATTCACATGCCTATTGTCAAAATGATAGAAGGATTATTTGCATAAACTATGTCATTGGTAAATAATTACTTGCATAATACTTCAGAGAGAAAGAAGAGGAGAGTGAGTTATGCACATTCATGTTTAACTAACCTAATAAAAATAACGAATGTTTCCTTGTTGATGTCTTTCCTAGAAATAATTAACTTGTGCAGTTTAATCTAGATCTGATCATAAACACCAACAACATGTCAATAAGTGGTAATTTGTGTTTTCTGAATCATGCCATAGTAATTATACTTTTTCCAATAAAATATAAACACATTGTGTTCTCTATTGAAAACGTTAGCTCTATTTTAATTAAAAGCATGGAAAACTCATATTTTGGATATATTGCAATTCCTTGACAATGTAAATTATCTTCAATCCATTTAGATTCATATTCTTTTAATCCTCAGATAGAATTCATGTGATTAAATGAAATTTGACGAGGTCTTATTAAAATATTTTCCTTGGTCCTAACCCATCCACAAAATTTCATCTAGTTCCCTTGTTTTATTCTCCCACAAGCCATGTCAGTTCCTGTGAATTCATCACATGGTGCAGAGACAGAGCAGTACAGCTACGTGAGGAGAACGTGAAGCTAATCATATTCTATTATAAAATCATGAGAGCTAAAACACTTTCTACTTCCATAAACATCCTTGATGTACTGGTCCTGGGTCTCAATACATGCTCCACTACCCTCATGATTTCTATTGTATAGAAACTAAACTGATAGGGATATATATATTAGGCCACTGTGACTAGTTACTTTCAGGTGTAAAGTTGATAAAATTACCCAACAATCTTTAAGTATTAGAGTATAAAGTGGGAGTAATTTTTATATGAAAAGAAAATCAGGAGAAATTCTGAACACTCTTCCAAGGTGAGGTGCACCATTACGAAGAATACTGGGAGGAAAAGAGCCATAATGTTTTGACAACAAAGGATTCTCTCTCTCTTTCTCTCTCTCTTTTCTCTCTCTCCCTACCTTCCTCCCTCTTCTCCTTGGTCCCACCCTACAATTTTTATCTGATCCATAACCATCTGGCCTCTTCTGAGCAGTTCAGATCACACAACCTTATAGAACATAATATTCAAGGGACAGGGCGCTAGCTCCATGGCCACAGTGCATGCCTTGCTTTCAGGAGGCCTGGGTTCTCTCCCCCGAAGCAGAATCCCCTGAGTACTGCCGGAAGTGAGCGCCAATCACTGAGCCAAAAGTAATCTCATAGCACCACAAGGTACGGTCCAAAAACCAACCAGAAAAATAAAAACATTTTTCTGTTTTCATCCAAAAGTCAGGATTGGTTACAAATGGAACATTAAAAACATAGTTTTCTAGAGCCTGCTCTTTAAAACTCACATCTGCACATGGGCAAGTTCGACTGACCTAATTCAAAATATGGGTCATGACATGGAGTAATTCAAGCCAAAGGCTGTTGGATGCTCTTGAAAACGCTAAGAGATCTTTCAGGACACAATAGACCGTTCCATTTTGCTTCAATCTGATCCACTTAACCCAGGCCTGGCTAACTCAGAAAAGAAAGAAGAGTGACACCCATAACGTTGTCTAAACATTACGGCTCTTTTGGTATCTTTTATATCTCTTACTGTGCTCATATAGAATGACAATGCTAAAAATATTAGAAGTAAATTTACTACAACTACTTAAGTAGATTGCTAGCTGAGAAAAGAACACACCCTTGTTGGGATCTCACACTTGAGCAGATCTCCTACTAAACCAAATCAGAAATGAGAAGGGGGATATCACAACAGAAACCAAAGAAATTCAGAAGATTATCAGAGACTACTTAGAAAGTCTGTATGCCACGAAACAAGAGAACCTAGGAGAAATGGATAAATTCCTGGAATCCTATAATCTCCCAAGGCTGAATCAAGAAGATTTAGAATACCCGAATATTCCTATTAATATCAAGGAAATTGAAACTGTAATCTAAAGTCTTCCCAAAAAACAAAAACCCAGGTCCAGATGGATTCACTAGAGAATTTTTCCAAACATTTAAAGAGGACCTATTGCCAGTTTTTCTCAAGCTTTTCAGGAAATTGAAGAAACAGAAACTCTCCCAAACAGTTTTTATGATTCATACCTCTCTAATACCAAACAGAAACAAAGACACCACAAGAATAAAAAAGTACAGGCCGACATCCCTGATTAACACGGATGTGAAGATTCTCAACAAAATACTAGAAAATAGAATTCAACAACTCATCAAAAAGACCATACACCATGACCAAGTGAGATTCATCCCGGGGATGCAAGGATGGTTTAACATTCGGAAATCAATCAACATAATCCATCATATCAACAAAATTAAAGATAAAAACCATATTATCATATCAATTGATGCAGAGAAAGCATTTGACAAGATCCAACACTCGTTTATGATGAAAACCCTTGCCAAAATGGGTATAGAAGGGACTTTCCTCAATATAATTAAAGCCATCTACCACAAGCCTATGGCAAGCATCATCCTCAATGAGGAAAAACTAAGAGTCTTCTCTCTAAGATCTGGATGAGACAAGGATGCCCACTATCTCCACTGCTGTTCAATATAGTACTGAAAGTACTTGCAATAGTGGTTAGGCAAGAAAAAGATAGTAAGGGCGTAGGAAAGGAAGAAATCAAGCTCTCACTATTTGCAGATGATATACTATACTTAGAGAACCCTAAATCCTGTACCAAGAAACTCCTAGAAACAATAGACTTGTATACTAAAGTTGCAGGCTATAAAATCAATACCCAAAAGTCCATGACTTTCTTATGTGCAAATAATGGGAAGAAAGTGACATGAAAAAAAATCCTGTTCACAATTGTGCCCCAGAAAATCAAGTAACTAGGAATCAGCTTAACTAAGGACGAAAATGACCTGTACAAAGAAAACTACAAAATGCTACTCCAGGAAATAAAAGAGGACATGAGAAAATAAAAAGGTATCCCTTCTCATGGATCGGGAGAATTAATATTGTCAAAATGGCAATAGTTCCCCAAATCATTGTACAGATTCAATGCAATCCCTGTAACAACATCCATGACATTCTTCAAAGAAATGGAGCAAACACTCCTGAAATTCATACGGAACAATAAGCCCCCATGAATAGCTAAAGCAATTCTTGGGGAAAAGAAAATGGGAGGAATCAACCTCCCCAACTTCAAACTCTACTACATAGCAGTAATAATTAAAACAGCATGGTACTGGAACAAAGGCAGAGCCGCAGACCAATGGAACAGGGTTGAATATACTGGCATCTCTCCCCAAACATATGATCATCTAATCTTTGATAAGGGAGCAAAAAATGTGAAGTGGAGCAAGGAAACCCTCTTTATCAAACTGTGCTGGCAAAACTGGACAGCTACATGCAAAAAATGGGCTCAGATCTCTACCTAACACCATGTACAAAAGTAAGATCAAAATGGATTAAAGACCTCAACATCAGACCGAAATCCATAAAATACATTGAATACAAGGTTGGCAAAACCCTTCACGACATTGAAGCTAACGGTATCATCAAAGATGACATGCCACTGGCCACGCAAGTGAAAACAGAGATAGACAAATGGGACTATCTTAAACTAAGAAGCTTCTGCACCTCAAAAGAAACAGTGACCAAAATACAAAGACAGACTACAGAATGGGAAAGGATATTCTCCCAATACCCATCTGATAAGAGGTTGATATCAAGGATATACAAAGCACTGGTTGAACTCCACAAGAAGAAAACATCCAACCCCATCAAAAAATGGGGCGACAAAATGAACAGAAACTTTCTCAAAGAAGAAATCCGAATGGCAAAAAGGCACTTGTATTTCAACAAGAAAATGCTCTTCATCACTAATCATCAGGGAGATGCATATCAAAACAACAATGAGATACCATCTCATACCACAGAGACTGGCACACATCCAAAAGAACAAAAGCAACTGGTGTTGGCCTGGATGTGGTGAGGAAGGGTTCCTCCTTCACTGCTGGTGGGAATGCCGACTGGTTCAGCCCTTTTGGAAAACAATATGGACAATTCTCAAAAAATTAGAAATGGAGCTTCCGTTTGACTCAGCAATACCACTCCTGGCAATATATCCCAGAGAGACAAAAAAGTACAGTCGAATTGACATCTGCACTTCTATGGTCATTGCTGCACTGTTCACAATAGCCAAAATTTGGAAAAAACCCGAGTGCCCGAGAACAGATCACTGGTTAAGGAAACTTTGGTACATCTACACAGTGGAATACTATGCAGCTGTTAGAAAAGATGAAGTCATTAAATTTACAAACAAGTGGTTCTATATGGAAAGTATCGTGCTAAGTGAAATGAGCCAGAAAGAAAGACTGCACTTATCTGGGGAATATAAAGTAACAGAATGGGTGTCAAACACCCAAGAATAGTTGAGATAAGCACAGGAGATCTGTTCCACGGCTTGGAAGCCGGCAGCACATGCTGAGGGAAGAGGCAGCTCAGATAGAGAAGGGAACACCAAGTAAAGAATGTTTGGAGGACTCGCTCGAGATGCGAGTTGCATGCTGAAAGTAGACTATAGAACCAACACGATGGCTACTCAATATCTCTATTGCAAACTACAACATCCTAAAGGAAAGAGAGAGCAAAAGGGAATGCCCCACCACAGAGGCAGGGTGGGGGTGGGGGGGTGGGAGGGCTACTGGGATCATTGGTGGTGGAGAATGGGCACTGGTGGAGGGATGGGTACTCGATCATTGCATAAGTGAAATCCAAGCACGAAAGTTTGTAAGCCTACAACTGTACCTCATGCTGTTTCACTAAAAATAAAAAAATGGACTCAGAAGCAACAAGAAAAAATAATTATTATATACCAGGAATACACATAAGACAAAATAGGAAAGATTTACAGTGCAAACAATAATGTTCACTAGAGAACCATTAGGGATATGATATCCACAGTGTTGAAAGACAGAAAGAAAAACACAACTAAATTGCCATTACTGCCACAAACTGTCCTTTAAAAGTAGAAATAAACATTTAACTGATTAAAAAAAACTGTGGGTGTCTAGCATCACTAAAGTTGCCTTATAGGAAAAACGAAGTACTGGGGCTGGAGCGATAGCACAGCGGGTAGGGCGTTCGCCTTACAAGCGGCCAACATGGCCGACCCGAGTTCGATTCCTCCGCCCCTCTCGGAGAGCCCGGCAAGCTACCGAGAGTATTCGATATGCCAGGCACAGTAACAACAAAGTCTCCAATGGAGACGTTACTGGGCCCGCTCGAGCAAATCGACCATCAAAGGGAGGGCCTTTACCTTTACCTTTACCATTAAGCAATGAACAGAAGCATTGGAAAGCAAAAAATCTGCAGGTAAAGACATCTGTGCAACAATGCAGAAGACGACAGCACTTTACAGAATACAAAAGGTAAAGGTAAAGGCCCTCCCGTTGATCGTCGATTTGCTCGAGCGGGCCCAGTAACGTCTCCATTGGAGACTTTGTTGTTACTGTGTTTGGCATATCGAATACTCTCGGTAGCTTGCCGGGCTCTCCGAGACAGAATACAAAAATAGCTAAAACTGTAATGCTATAATAATATTGTGAGAATCACTTCTAAGGTGTATGTGCAAATTGAAAAATAAAAAATTTTCAATGACTGTAGCTCTGTGCTCCCGTTGTTCATCGTTTGCTCGAGCGGGCACCAATAGTGTCTCACAACAAATTGTGAGACTTGTTGTTACTGTTTTTGGCATATCAAATACTTCACGGGGAGCTTGCCAGGCTTTGCCATGCCAGCGAGATACTCTCGGTAGCTTGCTGGGCTCTCCGAGAGGGGCGGAGGAATCAACCCTGGGTCAGCCACATGCAAGGCAAACACCCTTCCCGCTATGCTATCTCCCCAGTCCAATGACTGTAAACATTTGTTAATATATACAATTATATTAATTATACAAAATATATTTAAAAGTTTTAAATTCAGAAATTGTAATGAAATATTGTTAGAGACAAAGGACCTTATATAATAACAAAGTTAGTTCAAGACATAGTAGCACTGTAGCACTGTCCTCCTGCTGTTCATCGATTTGCAGAGGGCCCAGTAATGCCTCCATTGTGAAACTTGTTGTTACTGTGTTGGGCATATTGAATACATCACAGGTAGCTTGCCAGGCTTTGCCTTGTGGGCGAGATACTCTCAGAAGCTTGCCCGGCTCTCTGAGAGGGGCGGAGGAATCGAACCTGGGCCAAACGGGTCGGCCGCGTGCAAGCAAATGCCTTACCCACTGTGCTATTGCTCCAGCCCAAGACATAGCAATTGTAAAAAATGTTAATACTCCACTTTCAGAAATATATCACCCTGAAAGACTGAAAAAGGAAATAAGGGATTTAAACAATACTCAAACCAAGTGGACCTTACAGGTACATAAAGAACAGAGAGATAGGATACATATTCTTTCCATACACAAACAAAACATTCTCCAAGACTTTTAACATTAGGTCACAATCTAAACGCTAACAAAGAAAAATGAAATAGTTTCTCTTACCACATGAAACTCACAATTAATGGTAGAGCAAAACCTAAACGTTTCACAACGAGTGAAAATTAAACAACATGCTGCTGAGCAACTACTGTGTCACAAAAAGAAGACAAATGGAAATTTGTAAAGATGTTAAGGAAAAGAAACTAAAACATCATATCCAAAGTGGGAGGCAGAAAAAGGGATCATAGTAAGGGAATTGCAATGATAATAAAAAAAATCCACATGGATTTTTAACACACAAATGGCCTGTCCCTCAAGAGACTATTAAAAGAACAAAATGATTCCAAAATTAACAGAAGAAAGAAAGATTATGGCAGAAATAAATAACATGTAAACTATGTACATATAAACAATTAAACTATGAAAAAATATCAACAAAATGAAGATTTTTTTAAAAGATCAACAAAACAAATAATTTATATTAACTATTAACTAAGAAAAAAAGAGAAACAATTCAGATAAATAAAAAAAACAAAAGATGAACCATTAAAATAAATACTAGAGGAATAGCCTTTATAGAGGGCTGGAGTGATAGCAGAGAGGGTAGGGTGTTCGCCTTACACGCGGCTGACCCAGGTTTGATTCCTCTGCCCCTCTCGGAGAGCCCGGCAAGCTACCGCGAGTATCTTGCCCACACAGTAGAGCCTGGCAAGCTCCCTGTGGTGTATTCTATATGCCAAAATTAGTAACAATAAGTCTTACGATGGATACGTTACTGGTGCCCGCTTGAGCAAATCGATGAACATCAGGAGGACAGTGCTACTAGAAGAATATAAAGGTGCATAAGAGACAGCAGTAAATTCACAAAAACTGCTTAACTAAGAAAAAGTAAACCCTGGATTCTTTTTTTCCAGGCTTAACTACTCCTGGTGTAGTTCAGGGTAACATGATGGGAACTGGGGATTGAATCCACGTCAGCTACACACAAGACAAGCACCTTACCCCCAGTATTATCTTTCCAGCCCCAAGAAATAAATCCCTAAAACAAAAGCCTACCACAATGGAATAATGAAACAGAAAATCTGAATAATCCTTTAACTCTTAAGAATATTAAATCAGTAACCAAAAGCCTTAGGACAATAGCGAATTCTGTCAAACTTTTGATAAAAAGCTAATGCAATACTTCTCAAACTCATAAAAAATTAAAAAGAAAAACATGCTTCCAAAATATTTTAGGGTCTCAGCATTAGCTGGTTACTGGAAAGAAAAACACAAATGTACAATACAGAATGGCATAAATCAAAAAGCATGACAAGAAAACCACAGGCCAATATTCCTCAGAACTATAGATGCAAAAATTTTTCACAAAACACTAGCAACTTAAATACAAAAAATCAATAAAATATTGAAGGATCGTAAACAATAGAAAAGTGAGGTTTCTTCTTTGTATGAAAAGATGGTTCAAACTACGAAGTTAACTAATGGGATACATAATATTAAAAAAGTAAAGGAAAAAGACTTTATCATCTCAGTTTAGAGAAAGCAAAAATCTGACAAAATTAATAACTTCTCAGAATAAAAGACCCCTACCCAAACAGGGTTCATAAGGAACATACTTCAACCCAATAAAGTTCATATGTGAGAAACCCACAACGAAGACACTAAAAATCAAAAGCTTTTCTCCAATAACAGGAATAATGCAAGTATGTCCACTCTTTACCACTTCAACTCAACATAGCACTAAAAGTAACAGCAAAGCATCAGAAATAAATTTAATGAAGGAGGTAAAAGACTTGAATTCTGAAAACTAAAAACACTTCTGAAAAGAATTAAAACAAACTAATAAAAAATATTTTATCCTCACTGATTGAAAAACTCATTGTAAAAATGGCCATAGTAGTCAAAGTTATTTGATGATTTATTGCCATGAACAAAGAGGTAAATCTGAATTCCAGTGTCCAGTCACGGAAGAACAAATATTGCATAACTTATGAAATGATCAAAAGAACTCAAATCCATAGGAACAGAAAATAGAATGGGAACTTCCAGGACAAGGTACAGGGAGAAAATGAGGAATTTAGGTTCAAAGGGTGTGAATTTTAATCATGCAACAGGAAAAGGTCTGGATATCCACATTATTATTATTATTATTATTATTATTATTTGATTTTTGGGTCACACCTGGTAATGCAAAGGAGTTACTCCTGGCTCTGCACTCAAGAATTACTCCTGGCAGTGCTCAGGGAAACTTATGGGATGCTGGGAATCAAACCCGGGTCGGCTGTGTGCAAGGCAGACGCCCTACCCGCTGTGCTATCTCTTCAGTCTCTCCACATTATGTTTTAAAGTTAAGAATATTGAAATTATATACTTTAAATGTTCTAAGAGAAAGATATCATATTACTTGTTTTACCATAATACAAATAGAAAAAGAAAAAAAAGCATTAGACTCAGAGAAATCAATCATTGACCATCAAAAAAAAGGTGATCCTGATATAAAGAAAATATTACAAAATATTCCTCCAAGGAAATGATAGGGCTGTAAATATGAAAGAATCTGGATTATGTTGGAACAAAGAGGTAAGTGAAATTTTGTTCATTATGAATCAATGACAGAGAAGCTTAAAATGTGCAATATTTGGGAATGGTAACTATCATTATGAGTATCTCAGTAGAAATTAGCTATTTTGATCCCAAACAAGTGAATTTGTCAAGTGATTAAAATATAATTTCCATGATTTCAGATGACCACAATATAGCAATGCAATTTGTTCAGAGCATTATAACATAATACAACAGAATCTAATGAAAAAGTGCCCATTTATTCCAAAGGAACATTTACAAAAACTACATTTTCAAACAGAAACTGTGAAGTATATTTGTGAACTATAGTAGACATAAGCAATATATTCTTTTTTTAGGAAAATGAAGACGTATTTAGGAAGATTTAAAAATTATTTTCTAAACAGCTATAATTTAACTAAAGTAATTTTATTCTACTTAAGCATATTCACTCTTTTATGTGTCACTAAAATTTTTTTAAAAAATAAATTTCATCAGAATATATGCTCACATATATTCTGAAGCAAACAGTGAACAGGCATGCTTGATCGGATAAACTTACCTTTTAGTGTAAATTTCATCATCAAATTTTACTATTTTAATAATATGCCTAGATTTAAAATGAAAATATTCCAGCTAATCTAGCAATGATTTTGTTTCAGCTATTGGGTCATATCTCATGAGGCTCAGGGGCTACTTCTGGCTCTGTGCTTAGGGGTCTCTGCTGGGGTGTTTGGGATCAAACTGGGATCAGTCATCTGCAGAGAAACACCTTAACCTTTCTATCCCTCTGACCCAATCACTGTAAAAATATAAATCTGCCTGCTACACTTAAATTGACAAATGTCAGTGTAGTTTTACCATAAGAGATATGTAAGAAAAATGTGATAATCACTTGGTATGCCTCTAAAGTTTGAGTAGAACAACAACAACGAAAACCCAGTCCTTAATATTCTATACTTGCTTAAGTTATCTAAAAATAACTTCAAAAATATTTTCTTAACCATATTACCCCCCAAAATATGTAGAAGTTTGAGAAGTTTTAACTATTTTATTGACAAAATTTGTTCTCTAACCAATTGTCATCTGAAAAATTATCAATTGTGAGCCAATCAAATTTGGGAACTTTTATAAACTGGAAATACTTTATGCCAAATTGTAAGGAAGTACAATTGTGCATAATATTTTAGATATATAGTTTATTAAACCTAATATATATTTTAGGTACATACTTGCAATATGAAAATCAAATATGAAAATTATTCCCCATCAAAATAACCAGAATACAGCATAAAAAAGCCTAAAAGGATTAAAGTTTACCCAAATCAAGATTTTCTCATACCATGAAGTTACCACAAACATGAAGTTATACTTTTATAGGATAAGCATTATATGAATACAATAAATTATATAACTACTATTGTACATATAAATATAAATGATATTATATTCATAAGTACATAAAATATATAAATGATACTATTTATAGTATCATTCTATATACAAACATGATGATACAAACATAATAAAAGACTATTAAGGATGATGTTTTCGAATGTTCTCTCAAGGGCAATTTTTAACATTTTCCACAGATTTAAAAATATTAGTAATTTGAAACTTGTCTCCGAAGGAAGGATGAGAGAATCCCATTCAGCGTTTGTGTGATAATATTCAGTTATTTATACTCAAAACACTTAGAAATTAATTAAACTTACAAAAATAAGAACATGAGAGGCTACAGATGTGACTCATCAGTACCTCACACGCCCATGTGTATGAGACCCTGGGGAAAATCTCTATCCCAGCACTAGAACACATGAAAACTGGCACATGAATTATTATATGAGATTGTCTGCTATTGCGTTAATAAAAATAAAAATTATCAATGCAACAATGGGGTATACGATATTATGAAAATATATTTAGAATGCCATCCTTCTTAAAGCAGACAGATAGATAAATTCTCAGACACAGTGAAATTTATAAAGAAAAAGACTGGAATAAGAACAGTGGAAAATTCAGGATCGGGAGTGATATAATTTTAAGGGATTTACATGTAATTTTATTCTTTATGTCTTATTTCCCACTAGCTACACAAAATACCGTATTTTGTATTTTGTGTAGCTAGTGGGAAATAAGACATAAAGAATAAAATTACATGTAAACTTCAAAGATAACAAAATTTTAATATTTTCCAACTGCAGATTTGATAAAACAGTGATTGTCCCTAGAACCCAAACTTAACTGGAAGAGATAGAACACAAAGATATTTACACCTCTCAATTTTAACAGTATAAATAGTTTGACATGAAACGCAAGTAACTGCACTAAGTAGATGAATAGTTATGCCAAATTGTAAGGAAGTACAATCGTTTTGAATCTGGAGCATCTAAAGCCCGAAACTCTGTAGTTAACAGCATTGTAAATCAGGATGCCTAAAGAAAGATAAAAAGGAAAAAATCAACATATTTAGACTTACCTTCGCAAAGTTTCTGTTTCATCACCTCCCTGATCTTGGATATTGCAATATAATCTTCCACATAAAACACATAAGTGGACGAAGGCTTGTTGGCAATTGCTCTAAGCTCTGCATCTTCTGTTTCTGAGCCCACACCAATAGCAAACAAAGTGATCTTATTGTCTCTTGCTGCTTCTGCTGCCTCCTTTACTTCATCTTGGGATTTGCCATCTGTGAGTACGACTGCTATCTTGGTCAGAAAACGTGAGGATTTGGCAAAGAGGTAATCGAGTGCAAACTGGATGGCTTTTCCAGTCCGCGTGTTTCCTCCTAAGTAGTGTATGGATTCCATCGCTGCCAGCAACTTCTCTCCCGAATCGTGGCTTCCCAGGGGAATCTCTAGGACAGGATAGTCACTGTATTGGACCACTCCAACCTGGATGAACTTTGGCCCTATATCAAAGTTTTTTGTGATATTGACAAGCCAGTTTTTTACTATTTCAAAATTTTCTGGACCAACACTGTAAGAGCCGTCTAAGATAAAAACTAAGTCTGTTGGAGCCGTCCGACAACCTAAAAGAAAACAGAAAGCATTCAAAACGGTCAAAATAGAAAATATTTAAAGACAAACACACGTTTTAGCATTAAACTCGTGTGTGTGTGTGTGTGTGTGTGTGTGTGTGTGTGTGTGTAACTGAATTCAGGGATTCACACAAGCAAAGCATGAACTCTACCAATAAACCACATCCCTAGCCTTAACTGTATGGAATTTTTTTTCAAATTAAGCAGAGGGAAGAAATCATTTATATATATGTGTGTATATATATATATATATATACTCATACACAAATATCAAATCACTGATACATACTTTCATTTTTATAATTTGATGTATCAGTTAAACCACTATAAAGCTGAAGTTTAAAAAAGACAAGAATAATCATTTCATAGTATTCACAGTAGCTTTGCAAAGATTTAGTAAGAAAGGCTGCCTATCTCATAAAGAATTATAAATGAGGGCTATTGTTTCTGTTAATATTTTAAAATTGTTCCCTATTTTAAGGATTAATAATTCAGCTTCAAAAGCAGGAAAACATATTCATCAAATATACATTATTTAGATATGTCTGTATTTGTGGCTATTTTCATAAAGCAACATTTTACTATTGCCTTGTTAAGCCAATAAAAACAAAAATAAATCAAGTATTGTATACTTTTCCACAATACACTGACATCTTTGTTTCAAGTTATCAGAGAAACATGTTCATTTCATGCTCGTATGAAATGTTGACAAAATAAATTGTCAAATAGAGGGAAAAGAAAATAAAAACAATTTCTGCCAACTTTGGGACTTAACTAGAAAATCCATGTTTTTTCATAAAACTGATAAAAGTTAAGAGTATTCAGTCACCAGTCACTCAAACGACACTCAAGATAAGATGAATTTCTAAAGGAAAGATGTCTCATCTTGAGCCAATAATACAACCAAAACATTCACTTGTTATAAGTGAATCTATGTTCATCTAATAAAGCTATTTCTTTCTTTATTTGGAAAATGATTCATCGTTCAAGATAGCAGGATACACATGTGATCAGCATAGCATGTCTTAAGATGATGATGTGATCAGCATAGCATGTCTTATGATGGGGTGGAGGAAGGACTATGTTGGTGCAAGTCATACCAAAAGAGTTCTAAATACTTGTAGAGAGAAAAATTAGAAGTCTCCTTATCTCTCTTTGTAAAATATATAAGTTGTCTCTAATACGTATTTTTTAATTCTATCTATATGTGGGCTTGAGCAATAGCACAGCAGGTAGGGTGTTTGCCTTACATGCAGCCAACTCGGGCTTGATAGCTCCTTCCCTCTCGGAGAGCCCGACAAGCTACCAAGAATATCCAGCCCGCACGGCAAAGCCAGGCAAGCTCCCCATGGCATATTGGATATGCCAAAAATAGTATCAGTGAGTCTCACAATGGAAATGTTATGGTGCCTGCTCAAGCAAATCGATGAAGAATGGAAGGACAGTGCTACAGGATAGTGATATATATATATAAGCATATATATATATAAGCATATATATATATGCATACTGGATACCTACTCTGTGCCTATGTGTCAAGCTAGTATTTGTTTCAAAGATACATAAGGCCCTCCCGTTGATCGTCGATTTGCTCGAGCGGGCCCAGTAACGTCTCCATTGGAGACTTTGCTGTTACTGTGTCTGGCATATCGAATACTCTCGGTAGCTTGCCGGGCTCTCCGAGAGGGGCGGAGGAATCGAACTCGGGTTGGCCATGTTGGCCGCTTGTAAGGCGAACGCCCTACCCGCTGTGCTATCGCTCCGTCAGGATGGCCGAGTGGTCTAAGGCGCCAGACTCAAAGATACATAAGACAGGTCAAAAAAAAGAACTCATAGGAGTAAAGGAAGTAACTGGCTGATTAGGGAAAGTAGAGTATTGCAATAACATTTAAGAGGCGTGTCTATTCTAACAGTAGAAAGTCAGGGAATGTCTTGTGAGAAAACTGAAAGGCAACCAGAGATCTGAGTGGAATGCTCAACCAGTGCAGGAGACAGTCTACTCAGAAGACAGCACGTGCAAAGGTCCAGAGATGACAGAGAGACACAATCTTAAAGACAAACTGGTTTGTTCAGGTACATCCAAGAGTTTCAAATGGTAAACAGATATGCAGGCAAAAGAGATTTATTTTCTTCCTCCTTCCCTCACTCCTGCAAAGCAGCTAAAGCACTACTGTTTATATGTATGATTCGTACTCAAAACAGCACATTTCTCTGGAGATGATGTGCTGGAAGATGAGACGTCAGGCCATAGGATAGGAAAGGTCTAAGTATTTTTTTTTTTTTACTTATTATTGTCCTCTGTTGTACAGATGCCCACAATAAAGGTATAAGCTCCTGCTGCATCCCTAACTTCACCTTGGAATTATCAAAATCGCAGTGATAATACTGAAGCAAAAACAAAATGTTCAGTGTCAATTCATGCTAGCATCCTTTAGAACTATGTCACGGTCATGGTCCTCCCATTGTTCATCGATTTGCTCGAGCGGGCCCAGTAACGTCTTCATCATGAGACTTGTTACTCTGTTTGGCATATCGAATACGTCATGGGGAGCTTGCCAGGCTTCGCCATGCGGGCGAGATACTCTCGGTAGCTTGCCGGGCTCTCCGAGAGGGGCAGAAGAATCGAACCCGGCTCAGCCGGGCCAACTGCACGCAAGGCAAATGCCCTACCGCTGTGCTATCGCTCCAGCCCTTTAGAACTAACACTTTAGAATTAACATCTTTTGGAACTAATCTTCAGATCGAATATTCTCTCCCTCTCTTCCTTCTTCTTTTATCTCCTCTTCTGTTTTGTCTCCCTTCCATATCCCTTTCTTTCTCATTTCCTTTTCCTTATATTCCTGATCTTTAACTACTTACATGCCTGGGATCATGAAAAAGTTCCCATGAGAAGTTCTCAATTTAAGACGCATCTGAATTCACCATCAGAGTAACCAGTAAAGATGGAACTTGTTGGGTAAACAGGTTTAACAGTCAAAAACTTGTGAACAAACTTCCAAAGTCTAAAAAATTAAGTATGAGTATGACATAAGATGTCATAACGCATGAGTCTGAAACTACAGGCACAATGCTGGGGAAATAGAGGAGGCATGAGGGGCCAATGGCACTGACCCGCGCCATGGTGGCCCCTGCCAGGGAACAGGACAGGGATAGTGGGAAGAGAATTGTACCCAAAGGCAGGTTGCTGTTCATTTGTTGTTTTTTTTTTTCTGAACCCACAGAAATACAATTCTACTGTTGTTTTTGGAAGCTGGACTGGGATTCCAGGGTTATTTTTATTGGGGTTTTGTGGACGAAAAAACCCAAGAAAGCAGGAAAGTTGTGTTGGCAGAGCTCTTCGATGTCACCCTTCCTGTGAAACTCACAATTGTCTGGACCTGCTAGACACAAACGGCTGGAGTTTGTGTGTCACTCGAGTCAATGGTTACAAACTCTTACGGGGTTATTCTTGGCCCTTCTTACCCTTTTTCAAAGCCATGGAGATATATTTCAAAACAGCAAGGTTAGCCAAATGCATTGGTTAAAAAAAACAAGTATTACCATTTATAAACCCCAGACAAAACACCACACTCCAAGAGACCTCCTTAGAGACATGAATTACTGGTATCATAAAAGAGGAATGCATTCAAGAGCAAAAGCTTAGCTCAGAGAGAAGTTACAGTTCTTAACAGATCTATGATATAAGGGAATGCCCATAATTTTTGTGAATTTATTTTTCATTAAAAAAAAAAACTAAAAAAGGAATACCTACCTTACAGAGTGCTTGACTGGGTCAAACAAACAAAACAAAATGTGAAACAGACATTAAACACTATTCCTTTAATAAAATTAATTTAAATAAATAGAATGACGGCATTTATTTATGGTATATAAAAATTGCATGGTAGAAGGCTAATATCCATGGCCAGGGAAATCAGGGGCTAGGAGGAGTGTTCAGTGGTTGGAATCAACCACAAGTGTGTGGAGGGCTGAGCATAGGGAAGATAGACAAGAGACCATTGCGACGTAATAGCTGGGAAAGAGCATCTGAGTATTAAAAATAGTAACGAGATATTCTTGATAACCTTTCAGTATCAATATTGCTAACCGCAATGCCTAAGAGAAGACAGGGAGAAAGAGAGACAGAGACAGACAGAGACAGAGACAGAGACAGAGACAGAGACAGAGACAGAGAAGAAAAGCCCATGCCATAGAGGCAGGCTGTGTGGGAGGCGGGTGTTGGAAGGGAACCCGGGGACACTGGTGCTGGGAAATGTACACTGGTGGAGGGGTGGGTGTTGAAATACTACATGACTGAAATCTAATAATGAATAGCTTTCTAAGGGCCTACCTCACAGTGATTCAATTAAAATATATATATATTTTTATAAATTTAAATTACATAAATTTATTTAAATTTAACAATAGATTTGGCAAACTAGCTGATTCAACCCTTTTGGCAACCATAGTTAATACACAGTAGGACGTATAGGTTTGTGAGTTTTCTAAATGGTTGCCTAGGTAGCAGAACTACAATCAAAGTAGCCGTCTTTCCTTAAGGTTCTTTCCTCCAGAGCAGAGATCTGGTTGAGTTAAGTCATCTACACGCATTATATCACTTACATGGATAATCTCAATTTCTCTATTAGCCAAATCAGATGGTCCTGACAAGTATCATCTAGGCAGCAGTAGTTTTATGTTCACGTCAGGAAGCACGCACACACACACACACACACACACACACACACACACACACTAAACTAAATTTGGATTAAATACCAGATTGCTTCTTCTAAAACATGAGCAGTAACTATTTAATTCCTTGAAATTATATGACGAAGCTTCTCCTCCAATTAGTGTTTAAATGTTTTGTAATAGGAAATGACGTATCGAACACAGTAATTCTTTAAAACCACTGCTTAACCCGAACTGGTCTGATTTCAACAATCCAGGGCCAACAACAAGGGATAATGCTGATAGTTCTTACTTGATCTTATTTCTCCATCTTCAGCAAATACAGAGTTCCGAAGAAGCAGGACCAAAAAGAGCCAAAAAAAGATATTATGGTAAGTCATGTTTTGTTTTCCGTCGAATAAATTGGCTTCAGGATTCCTAAAAAAAAGAAAGAAAGAAAAGAAGAAGGAGGAGGATGAGGGGGAGGAAAATAAATTTATGAAAATTTAAAAATTTTTTTACTACAATTCAGCAACTTTGACTGTATCTAAAGTTAATTCAGATATCTCCATATCTCTAAAACAATCAAGTTTAAATATAATAGTGCAAGAGAAAACAATAAATAGGAGATAATAAAGCATAATAACTCTTTTCATTAAACATTATCTGGGAAAATTGTAAACTTTTGTAAACCATTGGGCTTTTCTCAAAATATTTACTAGAATTCCAAAATCTTAGAACATTCTTTTCAATATTTTAGTGATAACAAACACCCTCTTTTAAATATGAACTTATACTTAAGATACACTCAAAGGGTAGCATTGTAGCACTGTCCTCCCGTTGTTCCTGGATTTGCCCGAGCGGGCATCAGTAACGTCTCCATTGTGAGACTTGTTGTTACTGTTTTTGGTATATCGTATACGCCACGGGGAGCTTACTCAAAGGGAACTTGGTAAAAATATCACAAAACTGTGTGATAAGATTTAATTTTTGTATGAAGTTTCATTTTCCAATATGAAGATCTAATATGTAGCTTTAATATGTCTTCTTAGTTAGCCTAAGAACTTCACTTCTGATTAGAACGTGGAAAGTTGCAAAAGATCACCACTCCTGAAAATATAACCATGTGAGACCAAACTACAAAACCATCAGCTCCTAAAACTTGGAAGTAAACAGAGGACTTATATAAACTTTAGTTATACTCAATCCTAAAAGTTATTACCCACTAAAATAGAGGAAGTTCGGGGTCGTTTTCTTCCCGGAGAGAAAAAGAAATAACCCTGAGGAATAGAGATCTGATGAGTTAAAGCCAATATGACAGATTAAAATCCTTAATTAGAATCCTTATGGAGTCCAGACATGAAGAATTCATATTTCCCAGCAGTACTCCTTCCCAGGAGGTTAAACTGAATGCAATAATACAAAAAAACAGCACAGACCAGCGTGGAGAAATGCGGAGAGACCCTTCCCCACCTCCCTAATTAAGATCACCAGTTGATTGTTTGGGGACCACATTCTGTGGTGCTTGGGGCTTCCTCCTGGCTCTGTGATTAGGAATCACTCCTGGCAGTGCTCAGGGTATCAGAGCCCGGTTAACTGCACAAGTGTCCTACCCACTGTATTATCTCTCCTGCCCAAGGCATTCTTGAAACGCCAAGAAGTGGGTTGCTGAAGTCTGGGGTAGTAGAAACTGTACTGAGAGAATTCTCTCTTCAAGTCCTTCAGTCCTTTCCTTTAGTGGAGAGAGGGGAGTGGAAACTGAGAAAGAGGGAAGATTCAGAAAGATCTTCAACAGTAGGAAGAGGGCCAGAGTGATAGTCTAGCAGCTAAAATGTTTGCAGTGCAGGTGGTGGGCCCCAGGTGGATTCTCATCACCACAGACCCTGTCCAAGAGTGCAGAGCCAGGAGTAAGCTTCAAGTAATGCTGGGTGTGGCCCCCAATACAAAACAAACAAAAGCACAAAGACTAAGATCAAGAGAGCAAAATGAAACTCAGCAACTCATAACCCTGGAAACTATACTAACAGCTCAATCATCAGTAATTCTCCTAAGATAGAAGAAATTTTATTTCTGAGCAGCTGGTAACAGTAAGTAGATGCAGAGATAAAATACATACCAAACGTTAAGGCAATTTCAGTCAACCCTGATTATGTCCCTGGCATCACACACCGTCCCCTGAGCCCTACCAGGAGTGCTCTCTTAGCGCAGAGCAGGCCTTGAGCACTGCCAGGTGAGGCCACAAAACAAACATGCAAACAAAAAGTACCATATTTACAGAGCACACTTGGTTTATTGGTTTATACCAGTATGGAATGTCATGGCTTTAGCTTCACAGTTCTATATGTGCATTGTTCTTACCACTTACAACACCAAAGTTCTGGTGTTATAGAAAAAAAAAACCCTCTACTCATTCTCCCCCGCTCTCCCCTTCCTTTTGGTAGTGATGTTGGAAGGTAGGTAGGCTGGAAAGGACCCCCACGGCAATGGAATTCCTAGAAAGGAGTAAAACCACCTAGCCCTGAGACCCTCAAGACCCACCTCGTGAGTGCTCTAAGGCCTGATAAGACTTTTCCCCGATGCCAATAGACCCAGAAAAGTCTGGACCCATCCCCCACCCTACACGCCATCCCCCACCCCACCCCCCTGCCCCCAGGAAGCTCCAACAGGAACAAAGACCAGTCAGTAAAGGAATGTCAAAGAAGGCCATCGACCACTCCCAACTCTAGGCCCTTAACAACCATCCTAGCAACAGACTTTTACCTAGGTTGAAGTCCCACATGGGGGCAGCTTGGGAGAAACCCATAAAAGCCCCCTTGAACAAAGAGTGTGCCTGCATACAGTGCCCAAGCACTTCTGTTGCTCGTGTCCACGTGGTTAAGCACATGTGGTGCCAAGCACACATGTCATCTACATGTCTTCTCTTGAGGTGTGTACTGGGGCTCTCTCTGTCTCTTGAGAACCCCCCATTCTCCCTTGAGTTTCTCTCTCCCCTTGCTCTCTCTCCTTCTCCTTCCTAAAAGACTCCAAATAAAGTCTTTACTTTGCTCTTTGTCTACTCCTGAAACTCCTTTCTGTGAGATAGAACAAAAAAACTCCTAGAAACCCTGGGTAAGGCCTAGAACTGACTTGCCTCTCCAGCAAAGAGGAATTCCTTACGCCAGCCGGAGTCCACAGTTCCCTGAGAAATCAAGTAGTGGGGGTCAATTCCCAGGCAGAGAAGACCAAGAGGACTTCAGGTATGGCTTGATGGTCACATGGTAGAGCTGGCAGAGCTCTCGGTCGTGCTGCCCAGGGGTTCATCTGCAGACTTGATCAGTCCGAATATTCCCGGATGGTTCCGGGGTGGCAGAGGCAGATAAGAGGAAAGTGACATCATTTTCCTCTTCGCCTCACATAAGCCACCAGTGGGGACCCACCGATTCAATAGTCACTGTAGCTTTCATTTAAATTAGGGGTTTACACACATACTAGGGGAAAAGGGAGCTCAGATAAAGAGGAGAACACCAAATAAAGGTGTTGGGAGGTTCCTCCCAGGATGGGAGAAGCATGCTGAAAGTAGACTATAGACCAAACATGATTGTCACTCAATGTTTCTTTTGCAAACCACAACACCCAAAAGGAGAGAGAGAACAGAAGGGAATGCCCTGCCACAGAGGCATTGTGGGATGGGGGGATGGGGGTGGGAGGGATACTGGAATCCGAGGTGGTGGGAAATGGGCACTGGTGGAGGGATGGGTATTTGATCATTGTATAAGTGAAACCCAAGCACAAAAATGTGTAAGTCTGCAACTGTACCTCATGATGTCTCACTATTAAAAAAATTAAAAGAAAAAAAATAAATTAGGGGTTTATTTTGCTGTTTTCTTTTTGCCAGTTGTTGGTTTTAATTACTCATTTTCCATACATTCGTGAAGTCATCCTATAAGAGTCTTTAGTTTTCCCATTTCAGTTAGCACAATGACCTGAAGTTCATCAAATTTATCTCGAAGGGCACATTTTTTTTCCTTTTAATTGGCAGAATAGTATCCTATTGAATATGCATACCAAATCATTTTCTTATCCAGTCATCTGCTAATGGACACTTGGGTTGATTCCATGCTTTGGCTATTCTAAAAAAAATTTCTATAAAGATTGGATTTCAAATAACTTCTCAAATTCATGTTTTTATATCCTTCAGATACATGTCTAGAAGTAGATTTTAATCATCATTAATTAAAAAATAATTTGTTTTCTTTTTGAGGGCCATACCTGGCTGTGCTCGGGGCTTACTCCTGGCTCTGTGCTCAGGGATCATCTCTATGTCTTATTTGAAAAGCAATCTATCCCAGTTATTTTGACTATTTTTGACTATTTTTTATTTGGCTGGTTATTTGCTGTTGTTGTTGTTATTCAGTTTGCTTTATGCATTTTGACCCCTTGTCAGAAGTATAGTTTGTAAGTATCTTTTGCAACTGCTAGTTTATGTTTTGTTCTTAGGGTACTTTATTTAACTGTGTGAAGTTTTAAAATTTTGTGTAGTTCCATTTGTTTATTACTGTTTATGTTTTCCTTGCTTTTGCAATTATTCTCCAAATAAATTTGTTGTTGCGGCCATAGAGTTTGCCATTTACAAACTTACTACACCTCAAACAGTCTTTTTTGTGCCATTGTTTGTCGATCATTTGACTCTACAAATTTAGTCCTTTCCTTCCAACCTATTTCCTGTCACTTCCCTATGCCCCCTCCCCCATCCCCACCGTAAGTTCCTTCAAAATTCTTATCATTGAATTTTGATTAACTTGACAACACCTGAATTTTAAAGAATTTAAAGCTGTTATTTCAGCTTCCTGGACATTTATTGTTAGTTCTTACCTTGGGCTGGGGAAATTCTTAGCCATTATGTATTTGAATATGATTTTTGCTCCTTTTCTGTTTTCACCTTCTGGTATTATCATAATACTGGTATTTAAGCTTTTTCATGAAACCTGATATTTCTTAAAGATGTTGTTAACTTTTCTAAATATTTTTCTCCTCTTCCCTGAGATTAATCACTTATCACTTAATCACTTAATCCCCGTTATTCATCGATTTACTTGAGCGGGTGCCAGTAACGTCTTCATTCATTCCGGTTGCGTGCTAGCGTAGCCCAATGGTATCTGTTCGTTCTAGGAACATGCAGAGCCTCAAACCGATCATTCAGGGTCTTGACAAAGAAGTCTGACCATCTTGTAGGTGGGCGTCCACGTGATCTTTTGATGTCCCGTGGAATCCAATCAGTAATGGCTCTAGTTCAGCGGCTGTCTGTAAACCTCATTATAAACCAAATCCATAATAAATGGATCCCTGAGATTAGTGAAATTTTATCTCCAATTTTAGATTTTTTTTCAAAAAATCTGAGCCTATTTGAGATGCCTTTATGTTAAATTGTATTTCATTTAATATGATGCTTTATTAGAAAGCTAAACAGAAAAATATATATCTAGCAATATATGCAAGGTCGTGACCAAGTGAGGTTTATTTCAAAGAAGCAAGATTGAATTAACGTTTAAAATTCTATAATTAGAGTAGAGAGAGCACTTTGCCTTATAAATGAGAGGTCCTAAGTTCAATCCCTGATACTTGCAAAATTAGCAATCCTTAACACTTAAAATAATTTATTATAAACAATCCTTAACACTGATATCGTTTAATATACTACATTAAGGGACTAAACATTTGAAAAAGTACACATAACCTCAATGTATGCAACAAAGGTTTTAATAAAGTTGAATACCCCTCATAATGAAGCTTTTAATATATTTAGAATAGAAGGGATTTCAACCTGATGAATACTTCTTATGAAAAATCTGTATCTATATTGAAGCAAAGATAAAGTAATGGGACTATATTAAATTGAAAAGCTTCTGTAACTCGAAAGAAACAGTGACCAAGATAAAAACAATCCACGGAACGGGAAGAAATACTTAGCCAATACCCATCTGATAAGGGGTTAATAACAAGTTATATAAGGCACTGGTAAAACTTTATAAGAAAAACCACATCCAACACCATCAAAAAATGGGAAGAGGAGAAGAAATGAATAGAACCTTCCTCAAAGAAATTCAAATGGTCAAAAGGAAAGAATGCTGTACACCACTAACGACCAGGGAGATGCAAACCAAAACAGCAATGAGATATCATCTCACACCACAGAGACTGGCACCCATCCAAAAGAACAAGAACAATCAGTGCTGGCAAGGATGCAGGGAGAAAGGGACTTTCATTCATTGTTGGGAATGACGACTGGTCCAGCCATTTTGGAAAACCATGTGGACATTCCTCAAAAAAACTGGAAATTGAGCTCCCATTTGACCCAGCATAGCACTTCTGGGAATATACCCCGGGCTGGAGCGATAGCACAGCAGGTAGGGCGTTCGCCTTACAAGCGGCCAACATGGCCAACCCGAGTTCGATTCCTCCGCCCCTCTCGGAGAGCCCGGCAAGCTACCGAGAGTATTCGATATGCCAGACACAGTAACAACAAAGTCTCCAATGGAGACGTTACTGGGCCCGCTTGACACTCTCGGAGAGCCTGGCAAGCTACCGAGAGTATTCGATATGCCAGACACAGTAACAACAAAATCTCCAATGGAGACGTTACTGGGCCTGCTCGAGCAAATCGACGATCAACGGGAGGGCCTTTACCTTTACCTTTACCTTTACCCCGGGGTCAAAAATATAGCAGAAATGCCATCTGTGCTTCCATGTTGATAGCAGCGCTATTCACAATAGCTAGAAACTAGAAACAGCCCGAGTGCCTGTGAACAGACAACTAGATAAAGAAACTATGGTTCAGCTACACAATGGCGTAACATGAAGCTGTTAGAAAAAATGATGTCAGGAAATTTTCTTGTAAATGGATGGACATGGAGAGTATCTTGCATTTATTTGTGGAATATATTACTGTTGTATCTGGATTTCATCCTAATTTAAAAAAATTAGCTTCTATATTATTATTCCGTTATGCCATAGAGACACCGTAGTGGCAAGCTGTTAAAATGTGCTTGTGAAGCCGGAGCAGTTGTACAGTGGTTCAGGCACCTGCCTTGCATGGGGTTTGATCTCCAGCAATTCATAGGGTCCCCCGAGCACCATTACTGCATTGTCCCTATTTGACCATTCTACAGCTGCAATAGCATAGCAGTAGGGCATTCACTTTGCATGCAGTCGGCCCGGCTGAGCCGGGTTCAATTCCTCCGCTCCTCTCGGAGAGCCTGGCGAGCTACCGAGAGTATCTCGCCCGCACAGCAAAGCCTGGCAAGCTCCCCGTGATGTATTCGATATGCCAAACACAGTAACAACAAGTCTCACGATGGAGATGTTACTGGGCCCGCTCGAGCAAATCGATGAATAACGGGAGGATCGCGACCGTGTAGTGAAACACCATGAGGTACAGTTGTAGACTTACAAATTTTTGTGCTTGGGTTTCAGTTCTACAATGATCAAGTACCCACCCCTCCACCAGTGCACATTCTCCACCACCACTAATCCCAGTATCCCTCCCGCACCCCCGTCCACCCCATCCCACTCTGTGGCAGGACATTCCCCTCTGTTCTCTCTCTCCTTTTGGGTGCTGTGGTTTGCAAAAGAGGCATTGAGTGGCAATCATGTTCAGTCCATAGTCTACTTTCAATATGCATCTCCCATCCTGGGAGGATCCTCCCAACACCCTTTACTTGGTGCTCCCTTCTCTATCTGAGCTGCCTTTACCCCTAGAGAGTGCGGCTGGCTTCCAAGCCATGGAGTAAACCTCCTGGTATTTATCTCAGCTCTTCTTGGGTATTAGTCTCCTATTTTGTTACTTCATGATCTGCATCTAACATTATTATTAGAGTCCGTAGCATCAATGCAATCCAATTACATCTCCAACAGAGAGCCAGGCAATCGGGAAAGTGGTTAAGGCATTTGCCTTGCTAATGTTCATACTTTGTTTGATCCGGGATACCACAAACAGTCTTCAGAGCACTGCTAGTGGCAATCCTGGGGCACAGAGTCAAGAATAAACCCAGAGCACAGAGCCAGAATCAAGTCCTGAGCATAACCAAGCTACTAGACACTGAAACAAAGGAGGGTCAGACGCATGCAAGGCAAGCACCCTAATCATTATTTTATCTCCTCAGTTCCCAGATAATTTTTCATTGAAATAACATGGCATCATAACCATGAAGCTTGAGGTGTGCATGACTGAAAATCAACAAGCATGCGTACTATATTCGGTTCTTCCGAGAGAGTTCTTAAAGAATTTGACAAATTTATTCTAAAGTATACATAAAAATCAACTTATTTAGAATAGCAAAATTAATAAATGAATAAATGATATGAGTAAAGAGTAATCTTCTGGAAATAAAGTTAGATGAGAATTTACAATGATTTATTTACTATTAGATTATGGACTGGGGCGATAGCACAGTGGGTAGGGCGTTTGCCTTGCACACGACTGACCTGGATTCAATTCCTCTGTCCCTCTCGGAGAGCCCGGCAAGCTACTGAGAGTATATCGCCCTCACAGCAGAGCTTGGCAAGCTCCCTGTGGAGTATTCGATATGCCAAAAACAGTACCAACAAGTCTCACAATGGAGACATTACTGGGTCCACTCGAGCAAATCGATGAACAACTGATGACAGTTCAACAGTGCTACAGTGCTAAATTATGTTAATGGGGAATATTGTCTGTCATGGAGGTGGGAGGAGGGTGGGAGGGGGGCTATACTGGGGAGATTGGTGATAGGGAATGTGCACTGGTGGAGGGATGGGTGTTTGTTCATTGTGTGATTGTAACCCAAATATGAAAGCTTGTAACTTTCTCACGGTGATTCAGTAAAATTTAAAAAATAATTTTTTTTAAAGTGTGCTGTTGGAAGTTAGGACAGATGTTGTAAATGACAGAGTTCATTAACAGACCCACACTTACATGGCCAAATGATTTCAGTAAACTTATTCAAGTAATAAATAGTTAAGAAAATTCTTTTCGGTAAATAATGCTGGATCAATTGAATAAACAGAATAAATTGAATCTTGATTTCATCTCAGTTCAAAGCTAAGATGATGAATAGACCTAAATGTAAAAGCTGAAACTATGAGACTGCTACATGACAAAAACAAGAAAAAATATATGAGAACATCTTTATGATCTCTTAATCAGCTAATTTTCTTAGGACAAAACATTACTGGCAATTTTTTAATGGACATATATTTCTTGGAAATTACACATTTCCTTTCATAAAACTCTATCATTAAAAATACAAGCAAATTCTCAGAATAAAATACTGTAGAAAATTTATTTGTATTTAGAGTATAACCATTATGAAAATCCTTAAAAGCTTCTATCATACAATAAAAAGGAAAATAATTTTTTAGAACATATATACCATTTGAGTTTTGTACTGTAATCATAGACACAATGTTTAATTGGACATAAAGATGTTTGCTGGGTATTTTCACTGAAACTTTTATTTAATCTGTTTTTTTTTTTTGGTTAGGGGAATCTGCGGGGAGATTGAATCTTTTTTAAATATAAAAAAATTTTCACTGGAAAAAAATTCTTAGACAAGTTACAAAGATATAGAAATGGCCAGCAAACATATGAAATGGTATTCATCACTAGTCATCAGAAAAGTGTACAGTAACCTCATGGTGTCTCACTAATAAAAATTTAAAAAAAAAGAAAAGTGTACAGTAAAATCACAATATATCATTTTATACCCAATGAAATGGCTAAAATTAAAAGATTGATAATATCAAGTATTCATGAGGTTGTGTAGAAAAATAGTAATAAAGACATTGTTTATAAGAATGAAAAATGATATCACCAGATGTGGCCAGAAAAACTGTTGAGTTCGTTTATTCTAAACTATGACTAGCAATTATTTTGCTGGGCATAAATAGCCTAATAAAATAAAATCAAGACACTACAAAAATACTTTTTATAGTAGTTTATTCTTAAATAATCCCAAACTGAAACTCAAATGCTTGTGGTAATAAAATACGCAGTATATCCAGATACTAATTCAAAGCAACAAAAACAGTTAACCAAGTTTACGTCCAATGACATGAATACAATATGTCATTTGATAAATGAAGGTAGATACACAGACACATAGATGCATACAGTGATTCCATTTACAGGAAGTCCAAACTGATGTGTGGAATTAGAAATTTTAAAAATCGATGCCTTTGTCAGAAAATGACTGGTAAGTAGAGTAAGTAGACCTGTGAGTAGTAGAAATAGCTTAAATTTGCAGTGATAATATTCAGGTATGTGATTTTTGTCTAAGACAAAAAAACTGACAAGTGTATAGGTTATGGTCATGGTCATGGTCATGGTGCTCCCGTTGTTCATCAATTTGCTCGAGCGGGCCCAGTAACGTCTTCATTGGAGACTTTATTGTTACTGTGTTTGGCATATCGTATAGAAATTAAAACTCAAGGAATCCGTGTCACATAACAGTATCGTTGCCATTCAAATCTAGGCTAGACTCTCCCAAAGAGCTAGAAAGATTCCCAAAAATGTAAGAGGTACTCAAATTAAGTCATTACCGGGATATACTGTTCTATAGCAACAACATGTACTAATAAATATTGGCCAACTTATTCCATAAAGCATCAAAATTAAGTTATCCTAGTCCTCAACAAAGATCATTCTCATTTATGGGCTGGAGCGATAGCACAGCGGTTGCGCATTTGCCTTACAAGCAGCCAACGTGGCCGACCTGAGTTCGATTCCTCCGCCCCTCTCGGAGAGCCTGGCAAGCTATCGAGAGTATCTTGCCCTCACGGCAGAGTCTGGCAAGCTGCCCGTGATGTATTCGATATGCCAAACACAGTAATAACAAGTCTCACGATGGAGACATTACTGGGCCCGCTTGAGCAAATCAATGAACAACAGGAGGACCATGACCGTGATTTATTTTTTAAAGCCATTATTTACAAGTTGTTCTTAATAACCGTTTTGGGCATTCAATTTTCCAACACAAATTCCACCACCAGTACAACCTTCCCTCCAACATGTCCCCAACGTCCCCTTCCCCTTTCATTATTGCTTGAGATAACAAAAAAGAATGATCAAAAAATGGATCAATAAAATTAATTTTTATCATTGTTATATATATATATTCACAGTGGTGTAATAGTGGTCATTATCTAAGGAGTTACTGGGCTGGTTGGTGCCGGCTGGGCCTTTTGTGTTATTGTTTTTGCTCAATGAGTTTTCTATGCAATTTTTTCCATTGAATTTGCTGTGCTCTTACTGAGCTGTTAGTCCTGTGAAATAATGGAGGAGGTCTTGCATATATGGCCTCGTATGTGGTCTCCAGCTTCAGGAGCTAGATTACATATAGAGGCCCCAGCTCCAAATCACCCCCATTCTTCTTTGTAGTGGTCTCAAATAGCAGCTCCAGGGCCAGAGAGATGGCTCAAGTGGTAGAACATAAGCTTAGCACATGCAAGACCTGAAGCTGGATTCCTGGTACCATATCTCTGCCCCCAGTGCTGCCAGGCAGGCTGTGCTGGGCCCTGAGCCTCACTCCATGGCAAAGCGGAACACCAATGGGTGTCGCCCCAGGTCCCCCAGTACTGCTTGGGTGAGGCTCCTAACGGAAAGCAAAACAAAATAAACTCCACTCCAAATAGAAAAGCATAACTCAGAGAATTTCTACAAATAATAAAATTCTAAAGCATTGATTAGGGTCTAGTCTGTCCTCCCGTTGTTCATCGATTTTCTCGAGTGGGCCCAGTAACGTCTCCATCGTGAGACTTTATTGTTACTGTGTTTGGCATATCGAATACATCATGGGTAGCTGGCCAGGTTTTGCCGTGTGGGTAAGATGCTCTCGGTAGCTTGCCAGGCTCTCCGAGAGGGGCGGAGGAATCGAACCCGGCTCGGCTGGGCTGGCTGCGTGCAAGGTAAACGCCCTACCGCTGTGCTATCACATTGGTTAGGGTATCTCTCAAATTTTAACACTTCAGAGATCTTAATTCAGAGGTTCTGATGCTGTAAGTTTAGCTGGTGATCCCTAACTCTTCATTTCTAACAAGAACCCATTGACACTGATACTGCAAGCCCACCAACCACAAGTTGGAGAGCTAACGTTAAAAGACAAACCAGTGTTTGTCTTGTCTTTTCTTTTTTTTTATTTTCCCGCAGTAAAATGATGTTGAAATTTTTACAAGACGAGAAAATTCCTTTTAACAAGCCAAGGCTTAGTATCTCTCTTACTAAAGCAAATAAAACATGGGGGGGTGGGGGGGGGGAGAAGAACTCTGGCCTCTCGAGTTTAAGACATGAGTATTTTAGTATCTACTTAGCTCTGCAACAACACGGTGCTTACAGTGCAATGGCATACAAAGGGAGCCAAAAAGAGGAGGGGAAGGAAAAGAGAGAAGGAAAGTAGACTCTTGGATGTATTTTATGAAGTATTCAGAAATTCTTCATCACAGTTTATCTATTATTTCAGTAAAAAAAAAGAATTTTGTTTCTATAAAGCATTACAATACACACTGTAAATATTTTCTTCAGAGGAGTCTGGATCAACTACAAGAGGCAGCAGTGAACTGAGTTGAAAAATAACCAGCGTTCTTCAAGAATGAGGTTAACTAAAATAGAGTTGCTTTTTTAAAAGAAGCTGAAAGGAGCTCTACAAACATGCGAAGAGCAGACTGATAATTGAGGTTAGAAGTTCTGATTTCATTTCTTGATCTGCCCCCTTACTAGGTCTTTTCACAAAAAAAAATTGTGCAGAAGAGACAACCATAGTTTTACAATTTTCTTGCATAATGTGGTCAATCTCAATTAATGATGTATGTGATTATTTTTTTGGAGGTGAGGGAGGGTTTAAGCCACACCCAGCAATGCTCGGGGCTTACTTCTGGCTCTGTGCTCAGGAATCACTCTTGGAGGGCTCAGGGAACCATACAGGGAGCTAGGGATTGAACCTGAGTTGGACATATGCAAGGCAAATGCCCTATGCATTGTACTAACACTCTGGCCCAGCATGTGCATTGTAAACAGAATTAATGGTTACTTGCTTCACTTTTAGTGAATGGTACTCTAATTAATATGTAAATGATGTGCTGTAGCACTGTTCTCCCATCGTTCATCGATTTGCTCCAGTAACGTCTCCATTGTGAGACTTGTTGTTACTGTTTTGGGCATATCGAATACGCCATGGGAAGCTTGCCAGGCTCTGCTGTGCAGACGGGATATTCTTGGTAGCTTGCTGGGCTCTCCCAGAGGGACAGAGGAATCGAACCCTGGTTGGCTTCATGCAAGGCAAACGCCCTACCTGCTGTGCTATTGTTCCAGCCCAATGATGTGCTACCTTCTTAAATAAAGAGATTCTGTTTCATAAAAAAATTAAGTCTTTTGATCCTACATAAATATATTTTAATAACAATAGAGGAATTAGAAAATAGTTTTAAAAGAATGAGGAATCTAGACATTTAAACTTAACTCACTTGTTAGTTATACTCAGAAAACCAAGTCATGGAGTTATCACTGCTACTAATCTAACAGAGAATATCTTTCTTCGAGTATTCTAATATCCAAAAAGAAGGGCAATAGAACTAGCTATGTATATTCTTCCTTACAGATGTAAAAATAATGATTCAAAGACTTTGACCTCACAGGATCATTGTGTAAACAAAACCGTATCACTTATAGTGCTCAAGAAAATACAATCTCATTTGATTTTAGTAATTTTTAGAAAAATAGAATTGACATAGGTAATAAGGCTTGCCTGTTACATGCACTATAATCAATAAACCCAAATTTAAATTTGTATTTTTCAAAACTCATATATTTACTTACTTAGTTTTGGGGGCACACTCAGTGGTGCTCAGGGCTTACTCCTAGCTCTGCATCTGTGATCACTCCTGATGGTGCTTGGGGGAACTGTGTGAGATGCAATGGAAAGAACCCAGGTCGGCCGAGTGCAAGGTAAGCACCCTACCTGTTATAGTAATCAAATGCCCAATATATGGTCACACCTTTTTAGTTGCAGGAAATTTAGAAATGATAGGAATCCGTTTTTATCTTACAGAAACAAATGCGTGGAATGATATCAACTAGAAATAAGTGCTAGAATGAAATACAACCAGAAATTGAAAATAGTCCTTGTTTCCAATCTGTGGGGTTTAAATTCCAAAACTACCGAGTAAACGCTGAAGTCAAGTACAAACTATTCTTTCTATACATACAAACTATTTTTTCTACACATACAAACCTACGATAATGTTCGATTTGTAAATTAGATTCAGTAAGATAAAGAGTTTATAATGAATTAAAAACTGATACACTGAATCAGTAATGTAGAAATGGTTACAGTTTCCCAATTATTAGATGTAGCATTTTTAGTTAGTTTGTGAGAATAATGGATAAAAACAAAAGCGAATTCCTTGATTCTTTGCAATTAATATATCTTTCAGAGGGTCTGCAGAAAAATATGGGAATTGGCATGAGAATTATAACAAAAGTTTTCAATTGAAGGACAGTCAGAAAAAAGTCATCTAAATATTTTGCTGCTATGTTTGTCTGTAAATCCTTCAAATTTAAGTGAAAACAAAATAATGCCTTCGTGAAACACTCACATTCATGCTGACTTAAATAGGTGCTGCCGTTAGACAAAATGGCAAAACAGGAAAAGGTGAGGAAGCTGAAATACTGATCACTGCTCAGTAAGTGTTTACATACATAGACAACTTCTCTCACGTGTCGAATTTTTGACACTAACACAGTAGAAAGAAGCATCAATTGGAACATAATAGAACTTAGAAAAATTCTGGAAGACTGATAAAAAATATTAAATTGAATTAACTCAAGATAATATCAAAACTACATCTTTTTCATAGGCCAAATTTTGCTCGAGCTCGAGCGGGCCCAGTAACGTCTCCATTGGAGACTTTGTTGTTACTGTGTCTGGCATATCGAATACTCTCGGTAGCTTGCCGGGCTCTCCGAGAGGGGCGGAGGAATCGAACTCGGGTCGGCCATGTTGGCCGCTTGTAAGGCCAACGCCCTACCAGCTGTGCTATCACTCCAGCCCAGGCCAAATTAATCACCCAAATTATTCAATTTTTACCATGATTTATGCATAATTCCATAATACCATACCATTCACAGTTGATCTTTGTATCATAGTTCTCTACAGGAAATAAACTATGGTAGCTAGACTTCCCTACTGCATAAATTAACAGATTCAAAGAAGTGACTATTTTCACATTATTATAAATGTGAAAGACATGGATTTTCTTACCATCCTTACCCTATAAAGTCTGACGGGGAAGAGAAACGTTTAGGTGATATGACCTAATGACTATTCACCATATGTTCTAAATAAATGCATCCCAAAGGAAGTCAAGTATCACGTAAGACAAGTTTGTTGCATATGATTTAGTAATCACTGTCACTGTCTTTCTGTTGTTCATTGATTTGCTCGAGTGGGCCCAGTAATGTCTCCATCGTGAGACTTGCTGTTACTGTGTTTGGCATATCGAATACGTCACAGGGAGCTTGCCAGGCTTTGCCGTGTGGGCGGGATACTCTCAGTAGCTTGCTGGGCTCTCCGAGAGGGGCGGAGGAATCGAACCTGGCGTGGTCGGGCTAGCTGCTCACAAGGCAAACACCCTACCACCGTGCTGTTGCTCCAGCCCATGATTTAGTAATAAAATCTGTAGATTGAACTTTAGAAAGATGTTTGAAGACACATTCCTAACAAAAATGTGTAAGCTGAAAGGGACAATAACTGCCTTGCATGTGATTGACCCTTGTTTGATCCCCTGCTCTGCATAAGGTTCCCTACATACCACCAAGAGTGATCCCTGAGCATTGTTGGGTGGGGCTCAAGAGCAAAAAATAAACAAAAATATGAAAACTAAGGAACATTCTCTGTCCCTCTTGGAGAGCCCAGCAAGCTACCGAGAGTATCTCATCTGCATGGCAGAGTCTGGCAAGCTCCCCATGGCGTATTCGAGATGCCAAAAATAGTAACAATAACGGGTCTCATTCCTCTGACCCTGAAAGAGCCTCCAATACGGCACTGTTGGGAAGGACGAGTAAGGAGAGGCTGCTAAAATTTCAGGGTTGGGATGAATGGAGACGTTACTGGTGCCCACTCGAGCAAATCGATGAACAAAGGGATGAGAGTGATACAGTGAAGGAAGAGTAACATACTCTTTCTGGGAAATGGTGAATGAAGTCATAAGAAATATAAAAAGGATGTTACAGGATAGAAAGGATAGTCGCTATGTTACAAGTAGAGAAAACAGTCAAAGGGAAACCGGAACCTAGATGAAACTCCAGAAGATTTACTTCCAGGAGAGAAAAAAAATGTAAGGTGCTGAAATAAATTAAAAGTAAAGTAAAGTAAGTAAAGGCCCTCCCGTTGATCTTCGATTTGCTCGAGCAGGCCCAGTAACGTCTCCATTGGAGACTTTGTTGTTACTGTGTCTGGCATATCGAATTCTCTCGGTAGCTTGCCGGGCTCTCCAAGAGGGGCGGAGGAATCGAACTCGGGTCGGCCATGTTGGCTGCGTGCAAGGCAAATGCCCTACCGCAAATTATATAACAAAATAAAGCATTTGGAAAGAATATTAAGAATCTGTAAGTAGGGGAGAGAGAGCAAAAGGGAATGCCCTGCCACAGAGGCAAGGTGGGGGGTGGGGGATGAGGGGTGGGAGGGATGCTGGGATCCGTGGTGGTGGGAAATGGGCACTGGTGGAGGGATGGGTACTGGATCATTATATAACTGAAACCCAGGCACAAAAATTTGTAAGTCTACAACTGTACCTCATGGTGTCTCACTAATAAAAATTTTTTAAAAATTTTAAGAAAAAGAATCTGTGAGTAGCAAAAGCAAAAGAGAAGAGTAACTATGGTTTTAAAAAGAAAAGGTATTCAAGAAAGGAATTAATAGTGTTCAAACAATGAATAATATTTATGCAATCATAGTAATATAACTGATTATTCACTTTAAAATGATGCATTGGGTAGAACAAGAGAAATGTTGGCAAGAAAACTCAAATTACTTTTTCAACAGAAATACTAATCATAACAGAAATAAAATATTATTTTAAACCTATAATCAGAAAGGGCTGGAGCGATAGCACAGCGGGCAGGGCGTTTGCCTTGCATGCAACCGACCCGGATTTGATTTCTCCATCCCTCTCGGAGAGACCGACAAACTACAGAGAGTATCCTGCCTGCACGTCAGAGCCTGGCATATTCGATATGCCAAAAACAGTAACAACAAGTCTCAATTCATGTTCCTAGAGCAAGCAGATGCCATTGAACTACACTAGCACGTGAGCCCTGTGGACAAATGGAGATGCTACTGGTGCCCGCTGGAGCAAACTGATGAACAACGAGATGACAGTGCTGTAGTGCTAGAGTGCATAATCAGAAAATCTGTGTGTATACTTTTTATTTTATCCTGTAATTGTCAGAAGAGAAACGTTGACAGAAATGTAAATTTGTAGTCTCTATGGAAAACAGCATGACAGTTGCTCAAAAACATAAAACTAGAACTACATTATGATTCAGTATTCCCACCTCCGGGTAGCGTCTGAAGAAAATTAAGATATTCATTTGGAAAAAACATAAAACATGCGTATCCCCATATTTATTACATCATTATTTGTAATACCCAAGATGCGCAAGCAATCTAAGCACATACTGATGGATGAATGGATAAAGAAAATGTGGTGAGAATATATATATATAAATATATATATATATATATCACGACCACGATCACGACCATCCTGTTGTTCATCGATTGCCTCGAGCAGGCCCCAGTAACGTCTCCTTCGTCCTAGCCCTGAGATTTTTTTTTTAAAAAGTGCCATATTCAAGGCTCTTTCAGGGTTAAGAGAATGAGACCCATCATTGTCACTGGTATTTGGCATATTGGGTACGCCACGGGGAGTTCGCCAGACTCTGCCAGGTGGGCAGGTGACATTCGGTAGCCTGCCAGGTTGTCCAAAGTAGGAATGAGATGATATGATTCGCGGCCGCGCGCTTCCAGGAGCTGAGTGTGATAATCTCTGGATCCTGGCCATTGTTGGGGTTACACGGCAGTGGGTGGGTGTAACTGTCTAGCTACTGGCAGGTCCAGTCCCAAACCGTGCAGGCTTGGAGATCTCAGCCCCGGGTTCCACACACCTGGGTTCCTCTGCCAGTTCTTTTATGCATGAGGCTCATCCAAGTGTGTGGAGAGTGGTCCCAGCATGGCCTTGGCTGGGGCCCGGAGGTCTTCAGCTGTTGGGCCCTGGTGCAGACAGTCAGGCACAGGGTAGGAGACTCTGCCTTGTTCTCTCCCGGGAGCTGAGTGTGATAATCTCTGGATCCTGGCCGTTGTTGGGGTTACACGGCAGTTGGTGGGAGTAACTGTATAGCTACTGGCAGGTCCAGTCCCAAACCATGCAGGCTTGGAGATCTCAGCCCCGGGTCCCATATACATATACATATACAATATTCAATGAAATGTTATGCATAATTCAAAAATCTAGAATAAAATCTTCCCATTTACAATAGCATGAATGAACTGAGGGAATCATGCCAAGTAGATATATCAGAGAAAATAAACCCTGATGGTCTGAGGCCCCATTCCCTTGGCAGGACCCACCCTTTGGGGTGTTAAGAACTAAGGCCAATCTAAGGGCAACTGAGGCTCACGTCAGGTAGTATGATGGATGCCAAGGAGTAAATATTTCAGAGTCAATTAACTCCCCTATTACAAAAAGCCTAGCATTAACGGTCTGCCTGTGTCTATGCAAAAAGGACATTGCTCTAGAATAAAAGTAGGCAAAGGACAGAAAGAAAAGAGAAAAGCAATATTTCATCAAAGTACAAAATCCAGAGTCGTCAGAGGGTTTGATTTTACAAGTTTCAGTGTCTGATTTGGAGAATGTTCGGGACAGATAGGGGAAGAAGAACACAAAAGTGGGGTTAAAGAAAAACACTGAGGATCGGGAGTGCCCAGTGGAATTGGGTGTGCTCCCAGGAGCACTGGAGTGGGTGTAATTCAATTAACTTAAGCTCCCTGTGGGAGGAGAAAGAACAACCCAATGTTAAACCTAAAATGCTTGAAACTATAATCCAACACCTTACGATCTCACCTTGGTTGTTACAGGTTGGGCCCTGTGTGCTAATTAGCTTTTTTTCTAATCGAGATAAGTTGCCTTAGACTTTACACCCCATCAAATGTGGTGTGATACTCCTGGTACATCAGTGGCTTAGAGAATGAGATATTGCTCCAGGAATTCTAAAATTTTAAACAGGGTGATTGAGCTGGGGTTAAATTTTTAACTGGATGGTGATTTGGAGTTTGGAGGCATCTCTGCAGGTTATTACAAGATATTAAGTCATAACTTGAACCATTTGTTGATGCAAAAATTGCTAAAATTCTATTAAATAAAAATGCCAATATTTATTGTGAAAAGCTGTGAAAATATGAATGGAAAGTACAAAGTAATGCATCTGGTAATCAGTGAGCATTTAATAAAGAGTTTCTGTAATTAGAGAGAATTACATTTAATATTCTTCACTGTCACTGTCCTCCTGTTGTTCATCGATTTGCTCAAGCGGGCCCAGTAACATTGTGAGACTTGTTACTGTGTTTGGCATATCGAATACATCACAGGGAGCTTGCCAGGCTTTGCTGTGCGGGTGAGATACTCTCGGTAGTTTGCTGGGAGGGGCAGAGGAATAGAACTCAGGTTGGCCGAGTTGGCCATGTGCAAGGCGAACGCCCTACCCGCTGTGTTTCAAATTATCAACATTAAGAGCATATAATTTATAGCCAAAGTATTATACTATGTTTTTTTGTTTAGAGAAGATATCATTAATAACTAAACATTTTTAAACTATTCTTTTTTGGGGAAGTTCTTTGATAGTTTTGCAATTTTTAGAATATTGTTTGCCTCTTGATATGGGCAGTGAATTTTTTTCTTTGGTTTGACCACACCAGCAGTTATTAATGATCTACTCAGAGATTATTAATGATCTACTCAGGTGCTCAGGTGCCATGTGGTGCTGGGTGGAACCCAGGCCTCCCTCAGGAAAATTTGAAGTCAGGCCAGAGAGTTAGTACAGGAATAAAGGCTCTTGTCTTGGATGTTCAATCCCCAGCACCCTCTATGGTCTCCCAAGCCCTGCCAAGAGTGATCCCTGAGCACCACTAGGTTTGACCCAAAACAAAACAGGATGCACTCAGCCCACTGAGCTACCTTTGATTCCCCTAAACAATCACTTTTAAAGATTTTCCCCTATAATGTATAAAGAATATAATAAAGACAATAATCAAACCGACATTGAGGAATAGTATATAACATAGCGATAGCACAGCAGGTAGGGCATTTGCCTTGCACACAGCCGACCTGGGTTCGATTCCTCTGCCCTTCTCAGAGAGCCCGGCAAGCTAATGAGAGTATCTTGCCTGCACCGCAAAGCCTGGCAAGCTACCCGTGACATATTCGCTATGCCAAAAATAGTAACAAGTCTCACAATTTGTTGTGAGACGTTACTGGCGCCCACTTATAGCAAATTGATGAACAATGGGAGGACAGTGCTGTGGTGCTACTCTCCCTAGATTCCTAATTCACAAAAGGACAGCAGCTTCTATATCTTACGTATCCATTGTGTCTTTAAATAATAAGCCTACAGGTGGCATTGAAATATTTGTTGTATCATTCTTTTTTTAAAAATTTTTATTAGTGAAACACCGTTGCATCATTCTTAATAAAAGTTTACTGAGAACCAGTTTCTATAAGACTTTGGGCTTGGCATGGAGGAAAAATAAAAATAAAGAACACCACAATTCTTTGGCTAAAGATTTCTAAATCAGCTAGACAGCATTTAATAAGAGTCTTGGGTGTGTTAACAACTTTTATTTTTTTAAACTCTCTTTATTTCCTGTACTTGCAAGTTTTTTTTTCTTTTTCTTTTTAGGTTACACCCGGCGATGCAAAGAGGTTACTCCTGGCTTTTCACTCAGGAATTATTCCTGGTGGTGCTCTGGGAACCATATGTCCCGGTGCTGGGAATCGAACCCAGGTCGGCAGCGTGCGTGAAAGGCAAACACCCAACCTACTGTGCTATCACTCCACGATCACGATCATCCTGTTGTTGGTGGATTGCCTCCAGCAGGCACCAGTAGCATCTCCTTCTTCCCAGCCCTGAGATTTTAAAAGAGCCATATTCAATGCTCTTTCAGGGCTAGAGAATGAGACCCAGCATTGTTACTGGTATTTGGCATGTTGAGTATGCCACGGCAAGTTGGCCAGACTCTGCCGTGTGGGCAGGTTACATGCGGTAGCCTGCCAGGTTCTCCAATGTAAGAATGAGATAATAAGATGTCGCTTCCGGGAGCTGGGTTCTATATAGTCTATGGGTCTTGGCCATTGATGGGACCAACCTGGCGCTGGTGGCAGCTGGTGGGTGTGATGCCTACCTACTGGAAGATGGGGGATCTGGGTGGAGAAGCCCAGTCCCAATCCGAGCAGGCTTGGAGATCTCAGCCCGGGACCTGCATGCCTGGGTTCCTCTGCCAGTTTCTTCCTGCATGAGGCTTGTACGAACGTGTGGAGAGTGGTCTCAGCATGGCTGTTGCCAGCTCCGGAGGTCTTCAGCTGCTGGGGCTCTGCTGGGGTGGGGGGAACTGAACCCGCCCCCCTACAAGGGGCCCTGGCGAGGATAGCCAGGCACGGGGGCAGGAGACTCTGCCAACTATCACTCCAGCCCCATATTAACAACTTTTAATATAATCTCAAATAACTGTACCTGAAAGTTGACCAAATTATGTAATAATAATAGCAAAATTAATCTAGAGACATAGTAGCAGTGGTTAAGGCATTTTCCTTTCATGCATCTCATCCTAGTCCATCTCCAGCACCACATATAGTCCCTAAAGCACTGCCAGGAGTGACTCCGGAGCACAGAGCTGGGAGTAAGCTCTGAGCACAGTTGGATGTGGCCCAAACTACCCTCTCATCCCATTTTAAAAGTTAAATAATAATAACACTAAATAGGAATAACTTGAAAACTATGTCTATTAGGTTGATCATCCTGATGAAAATATCCCTTGGAGTTCAACCTTAGTCAACAACATGTGTATATTTGCTTAATTTAATTCCTTTTTCTTGGATCAAAAATCATAGGAAAAACATTGCAGAGATTCAAGTTCCATGATAAAGGAGAAAAAAACCCCAAATGGGAACTTATAAATGGAATGAAATCATGTTTCCATCGAAACACTTAACTGGTTTCTACAGTCCAATTTAAGTTGGCAATTTTGACTAATGTCAATAAATTTAAATTTGGCACACTAAAAAGTACCCATCCTATCATAATGAGATTCTAAAATGATAGTTAAATACGTATAAGATATTGCCAGATTAAACTCATATTTAGAACGTTTTAAACATGACCAGTATCACCTGGCAAATATATCATTTATGTTGGAAATAAATCCACTGAACAAAGTTGTGCCAGTATACAGGATGTTGATTATGTTGATTATAGTCCTCTGATTTTAATGTTAGCATAAGAACAGGGACAAGGACTTTCTTTATTATGGAGTACTGAATTCTGAGGGTTTAACAGCTTACTGAATCATGATAACCAAAATAGATTCTACATCTTAATCCCAAAAGGCAAGGTTATTTTTTTTTCATTTGGATTGTTTTTCCCAAATTAATGGGGCTATTTGAGGGGGCTGGAGCGATAGCACAGCGGTAGGGCGTTTGCCTTGCAGGCAGCCAACATGGCCGACCCGAGTTCGATTCCTCCGCCCCTCTCGGAGAGCCCACCAAGCTACCGAGAGTATCTCGCCCTCACGGCAGAGCTTGGCAAGCCACCCGTGACGTATTCGATATGCCAGACACAGTAACAACAAAGTCTCCAATGGAGACGTTACTGGGCCTGCTCGAGCAAATCGATGATCAACGGGAGGGCCTTACTTTACTTTGTTTGATCACTGACATATGGTTGCTAGGCTGATATAAGATGTTCAAAATGCTTTTCTTGTATGAATAGTTTTTAAACTTTTGGGCCTATGTTTTACGATATCAAAGATTTTATCATTATTTAATGTCCTCGTTCTTATACATGGATTGACTTTGACTTTGCTTTATGTGAACGTCTATTACCTGATCTTGTACTGGTTTACACACAAGACAAAAAAAAAAAACAAACAAAGGGCAAGCATTGAAATATATCCTAGTACAATCAGCTCAGAATTAAAACTACCCAGTTATCCAGCCCTAAAGCTATTCACCTCATCCAGTAACTATCTCACAATCACAATCAAGAGAAGTTTAAAGTTTAATCTCATGCTCTATGGAGAGGACAGGAAATTCTAAAACTGGCAAACTTATACCCACTTTGCTATATATCATTCTTCACTTGGGTCTTTTCTTGCATGTTGCTTCTTTTCCTTTTTATGATTAAATTTCATGAGAGAGAGGGATTCATTTGTTTTCCTCCCACTAAAGTTGCATACCACTATAATTCAGCGTCTGTCTCTAGAATATTACTGAAATCGCTTTTGATAAGGTCTCTGTGATGATCTAATTACCAAATTTCATCAACTTTTTCTGGCCATATTTCTGATCCTCCCTACAGTTAGCACATATAGTTGGCTTGCGTTATTAAAACTTTCCTCCTTAACTTCCTCGACACCACTTTCCCTGGAAATGACGGATTATTCAGAATCCTTTCACAGTTCTCCTACTGTTCTTTATGCATTAGGTTCCTGAGAACTTAGGAAGAACCTCTTTCTTTGTAAACTCTCTAGGAAGCCTCATTTTCCCCTATAGTCTATCACAAATGAACCTTGAGTGCAGAACCATATGTAAGACCCTGAGCCCAACCAGGTGTAGCTGCCTCAATCTATATTTCGAATACACTCAGATTCAACACATTGTGTGTTTGAATATGAGTGTACAACTTGATAGCACTATAGCACTATCCTCCCGTTGTTCATCGATTTGCTGGAGCGGGCACCAGTAACGTCTCCATTGTGAGACCTGTTGTTACTGTTTTTGGCATATCAAAAATGCCACAGGGAGCTTTCTAGGCCCATGTGGGCGGGATACTCTCAGCAGCTGGCCAGGCTTTCCTAGAGGGGCAGAGGAATGGAACCCAGGTCGGCCATGTGCAAGGCAAATACCCTACCTGCTGTGCTATCGCTCCAGCCCGCAACTTGGTAAACTGACAAAAATTCAAGATAAAGAAAAAATGCCAAAATTATATTTTTGAAGGAGAAAAACAAGAAGGAATAAATTACTTTTAAAAGCAAATATAGTTGTATTAATTACCTACCTGTTTAAAACAAACTTTAAAACTCATACTATATAAGGGATCTTTTTACTTTTTTTAAATTTTTATTAGCGAGACACCATGAGGTACAGTTGTAGATTTACAAATTTTGTGCTTGGGTTTCAATTATACAATGATCAAATACCCATCCCTCCACCAGTGCCCATTTCCTACCACCACAAATCCCAGTATCCCTCCCACTCCCCATGCCCCCCCGTCCCACCCTGCCTCTGTGGCAGGGCATTCCCCTCTGTTCTCTCTCTCCTTCTGGGTGCTGTGGTTTGCAAAATAGGCATTGACTGGCAATCATGTTTGGTCTATAGTCTGCTTTCAGCATGCTTCTCCCATCCTGGGAGGATAAGGGATCTTTTTTAACGCTAAGATTTAAACACAAGGAATCTTTTCAACGCTTAGAAAAGTAGGGTCAGAGTATTTGGTACTTGCCTTGCACATGATCAACCCAGGTTTGAACACCAGTTCTTCACATGGTCCCTTGGAGCCCTTCAAGGGTGATCCCTGAGTGCAGAGACACTAGTAAACCCTGAGCACAGCTGAGTATGGCCCCAAACCAAAACAAGCAAACTAACACACTAAGAGAAAAAAAAAATTCTATTTCCACAGGGGAAAATGTTGCAATGCAAATTTATTTTTTATTGAAATATAATTGACTTATAACTTTGTATGCATTTAAAATGCACAGCATCTTAGGCCATGTGGAAGAAAAAAAAGTGTGTGTTTGTTGCAGAGCCGCAGTATAGAAGGTTGAGCGCTTGTCTTGCAAGCTGCCAACCAGGGTTTGAGCCAAGAACCCACATCTGGTCCTCTCAGCTACTTATACCTCAGTATCACCAGGAGTGTTCCCTGAGCACATAACCAGGAGTAGGCCATGAACACCAATGGGTGGGTGAGGTCCCCAAACCCAAAACTTAGAAATGAAAAATATGAAAGTCTATGTTGATCAATAATAAAATGATGAACAACACAATAGGATCACGCATGAACAGGAATCTCAAAAGAAAATAAAGAATATAATTGCCTAATATTAATGTGTGAAACTTCCTGGTAATAGATAAATACAAGTATAAGAAAATATTCATTTATACACCTAACTTTTGTTAACAAAAGTTAAAGAAGATATAACAAAATAGAATTCTCATACTTTTAAAGAGAGAATACGCTCATACGAAAGGTTTGAAGAGCAATATATGGAACCAATAAAGTTAGGTGAAAAAGCATATCCAACAATCACAGGATTCTATTTCAAGGAGTCACACACACACACACACTGTGTGTATATATATATACACACACAACACATATTATATACATACATACATACATACGGAGAATCAAAAGGACATGTAATTATACTACTTATACTACTTGTATATATTGTAACACAAGCTACCGAGAGTATCTCGCCCATATGGCAAAGCCTGGCAAGCTCCCCATGACATATTCAATATGCCAAAACCAGTAACAACAAGTCTCACAATTTGTTGTGAGATATTACTGGTGCCCGCTCAAGCAAATTGATGAACAATGGGAGGACAGTGCTACAATCCTACATGATACATATATAATTGCAGCTTTATATGTAATAGAAAATAATGAAACAAATTGTCCACCAACGAGAAAGCAAAAAATACTTAGCTACTTCAAGACAAAAAATAATGATCTAAATTTTGATCCAAAATCAGAAATAGTAGATGTTCTAAAGCTATGTACATAGACAAAATGTTAAATAGAAATAGTAAAAAGGTAAAAGGTAAAGGCCCTCCCATTGATCGTCGATTTGCTCGAGCGGGCCCAGTAACGTCTCCATTGGAGACTTTGTTGTTACTGTGTCTGGCATATCGAATACGTCACGGGTAGCTTGCCAGGCTCTGCCGTGCGGGCGAGATACTCTTGGTAGCTTGCCGGGCTCTCCGAGAGGGGCAGGGGAATCGAACTCGGGTTGTCCATGTTGGCTGCGTGCAAGGCAAACACCCTACCGCTGTGCTATCGCTCCAGAAATAGTAGAGCAGAAAAGTAAATAAACAGTATGATGCCATGTATATTAATTTTAAATTTTACAATATGATATTTGTTGTTTGAGTGTGTGTGGGGGGGAGAGAGAGAGAAAAGTATAAAGCATGGGAGATATTTTTAGTCACTTATCTGCTATTTTATTACTTTTAGGAAAGACAATGATCTGAAACAAATGTGACTATTAGGTTCCTTGAAACAAATGTAATGGGATCATTGGTGTTTTGCATTATTTTAATGTTTTTAAAATATTCTGTTGGATTTTTTTTTGTTGTTTCTTTCTTGTTGTTGTTTGCTTTTGGGTCACACTCACAGTGCTCAGGGGTTTCTCCTGCCTCTGCACTCAGGAATTACTCTTATTCGTACTCAGGGAACACAGGCTGCATGCAAAGCAAGCTCCCTACATGCTGTACTATCTCTCCAGCCCCACTCTTGGGTTTTTGTATTTAAACTTCTCGAAACTTCTTATTGCCTTGAAGAAACAGCCCTAGTTGCTCTTATAAGACTTTCTTGAGAATCCCCACCTACCACTGAAAAAGTCTCAGTACGAAACATCACCATTAGTGATTCCTTCCAAGGTACTTCCATTCAAAGAGGATTAGAATTTGTCTCATGTTGAAACTTCAGAGAAACTGATGCAATAATTGCATGCATACATGTCCATATTCTCCACCAACATCTGAATTTCTTGTGGACAGTATATTAGAATTTTTCTCTCTCTTCTAATGAGTTTCATATGTTAAAATTCAATAAGAGCAGAACAGATATACACATAGAGAGACAACCGATACCAAATGTCAATTCCAGCAACTTTCAGTTCTTGCACACATATATCTTTTTCCTGTTGTTTGTTGTCAGGTAAGTGTTAGGAGATAAGCATGGGAGATATTTTTGTCCAATCATTTGTCCAATCCTAGGTTCTGAGTGTTTGGTGATCTCTATCCTCCCATGTGCTCACTTAAGTGAGATTTCTGGTGAAATTTTCAAAGACACATTAGAACACTTTAACTAGACTTGTACTTTCTGTGGGTCCCCAATTCCTGACCTATACACACTCCCTATATGCAGAAGTGTCTACCAGCTTAATAGGTAGTGTAACTCCTAAAACATCAAGATGAAAAGATTGTTGAAGATTTGTTCAAATTTAAGTACTTACACTATACTGTAACTATGCAATACTTGAAAGAATATACACATTTATTTAGTCAAAACATATTCAAGTTTTTAATCTACCACTTGTACACTCAAATGACTTATCCCAAGTTTCTAATTTTTTTAATCTTCCTTTCCTCCTCTTCAAAAATCATAAATATATCTATCCTACCAACTTTGAAGAGTCATAAATGCTAATGAGATGGCACGAAGTCACCCAGAAACATCTCTTATTTATGGTCATAACTTAATATTTCCCTTCATAAAATTTTAAGACCCAGAATCTCAAAATTTATAGAGAGAAGAAAAACATCACTGGAGCGGAAAAGAATGCCCTTCTTATGAATACTTGGAACATTATCTGCAAAGCAGAAGTAGGCATCACTTTTCTGTAAAGTAATGCACACTCATCTGTTTATCTATCTCCAAGTTGCCTAAGATCAGAGTGAAAAACCACTAATTCTCTGAACTACACAATGCTTAACATGATATAGGCAATTAGATAAATATTTTGATGACTCATTCATCACTGGGAAGATTTTCTTTTTCATTATGGGGAGAGCTTATACTGGTGTATCTTCAATTTCTGATATGATCACTTTGGGGGGGTCACACAACAGTGAAATAACTGGTAAGAACACAGAGTACCAAATGTGGTGGTGGAGCATTCTTAAGTCTGGAACAAATTGCTATACTAATAGACATGTTCCACCACCAACCAACTTGTTCCCAGATCCATCCAAACATTACTATTTTTGTAAAAAAAAGTTTAAAAAAAATAAACCTTAGTTTTGGCATTAGGACTTGATTAGAGTTGAAAGGTGACAACAAGCAAATATAGAAATGGTGAAACGTTCTCCACCCCTATTTTTGCACAAAATTTCCTTTTTAACCAAGAATCTCTTTTAAAGCTCAGTTCACACAAGGGTTACTCAAAGAGGTGCTGAGAATCCCATTCTGCCTCCTCCTCTGCATTTATCCCATCATGGATTTAGCGAACTAATCTCCACTGGGATCATCACCAGAGTCTCTTGATTGCAGTCAACCTCACACAGATGTGAGGCTCATAAGTTGAACTCTGTCCAGTGCTAGTCAGCATTATTCACTCCCTCTCACTATGGGAAGGTTCCAGTTGAATTTCCTTCCCCAACCACCTGTAGAGTCCTGGCTCTATCTTTTCTCAACACGTGTCTTTTCACCATGCCAGAATGTTTAACACATGAGAGTGACGTTGTATTCTTCTGCACCTGTTTGCATTTTTAAACAATTAAAGCAAAAAAAAAAATACCCAAAAAACTATGACCTCTTTTGCCTCGACATCTCTCATTATTTAAAAAACAAAAAACCTGCCAGAGACTCATAAATAAACCACAAAAGAGATCAACAATTTGCAAAGATGTCTCCAGACCCTGCACCAGGCTGAGTCACATATCCAGGGCACACTGGAGGGGGGCAGGTGAGCCCTCCACCCACCAGATCCCTGGCAGCCAAATGTCTCTATAATTTAATTGCTGCCATGCTCACGGCTGGACTCCACAGGCTCGGGATGGAGCCTCATTCAGGAATGAATCTGTTGAAAACCTCAGGTATGGGGTTTTGTGATCGAAATCTCCAGGCCCTCATAGAGTTGGGGCTGGGTGACGTCCCCACATCCCCCTGTTCTTCCGGGAGCCTGGCAGTCACGTCCATGAACTGCCTCTGGAGGTAAGCTCACTAACCGGTCATGATCCAGCAACTCAGAAATAAATCTCAAAAGAGGTCAGAGAGCTGTAGAGATGCTTCTGGACCCCAAAGTCACCATCCAGTTTTAAAAATTTAACTCCAAAACCAAATTTAACTCCAAGTGTACCACCCCTTCAAGATTTTAGAATTCCTGGAGAGACATCTCATTCTCGACATCACTGCTATACCAGGAGTCGTACACCACCCATTGGATTGGATGCAAAGTAGAAGGCAATCAATCTAGATTAAGAAAATATTAACAAACAAGGCTTAACCTGTAACAACATATTAAACAATCTCTTATTGAGGGCTTAATAATTCCAGGGTGAGATATAGCAATCTTCACACCCTTTCTTCTAAGGAAATCTTTTTTGACCATTTTTAGAGAATTGATCATAATAAGCAATACAGAAATAAATCATTTAGGACCTGCTATTTAGTGCAGGCTTGGGTAGTGGCTGGGAAAATTGGAAATAATGGTGGTGGGAAGATGTAATGGTGGGGGGATTGGTTTTGGAATATTAAATGTAGCACTGTAGCACTGTCCTCCATTGTTCATCGATTTTCTTGAGTGGGCACCAGTAACATCTCCATTGTGAGACTTCTTGTTACTGTTTTTGGCATATCAAATACCAGGTATTAAATGTAATAAATCAATTTTATAAAAATTAAATTTTTAATTTTTTAAATAAGAAAGCATGATAATTAAAATCATTGGCTGAAGCAATAGCACAGTAGTAGGTCATTTGCCTTGCACGCAGCCAGCCCGGCCGAGCCGGGTTCGATTCCTCCACCCATCTCAGAGAGCCCGGCAAAGCCTGGCAAGCTCCCTGTGATGTATTCAATATGCCAAACACAGTAACAAGTCTCAAAATGGAGACGTTACTGGGCCCACTTGAGCAAATCAAAGAACAACGGGAGGACAGTGCTATTCTTTCTTAAAATTAAGTACAAAAACTTTTTATACCTCAAACATGGTCCCCTCATTTTGTATTCCAAAGAACTTACAAATATTTCCTGTAGTATGTGAACTTACCACTCAGTAATAAAAACATTATTCTTTGAAGAATCCATTGAAAGTAAAAAGTTACAAATAACAAAATATATTACATTGTTAAATAAGAAGATATAAATTTTCTGTAAAGTGACACTAAATGAGTTTCACTGAATGGTGTCCTCTATCAGATGAGTGAATAAATTAGACATCACCTCTTGGTTAAACCTCACTGCTGCGTTATCTAAGTGAAACTACAAACAAATCAGCATATAACGGGAAAGTCAGCTATCAAATAAGAACAGAAACCTGCCCTCCTGTGAATATTCACCACACAGTGACAAAGAAGTGTCACTTGTTTCAGATAATCAGAAGAATACTCTGGTGATAAACTCCCTAAGAAGAGAAAAAAAAGGAGAGCGCTTTAGAGAAAATTGAATCAAATGTTTGAAAGTTGCCACACAGTCCTTCCTATGCAATTTCATTGTGTTATAGATAGAAAGCAGAAACTCAATGAAGTGTAATAGTTAAACCATAATTAAACACAGTGAAAAGAGATATCAGTACCGAAATCCAATGGTTCTTGCCAAAACTACCACATTGCTTCCATTAACTGAGAAATATTTGATGTTATGCTTCTAGAAGCAACATGTAGGAATCAGCACTTGGCTTAAACATAGTCCTCTAACCACATGCAGTGTCCCAGGAGCCTCGAGGAAACTCCAACCCAAAAGTGAGTAGACCCATTGAACTCCAGCTCTCATCTGCAAAGCACAATATATGACACTCTTGATCACTGGGCCCCGGAGAATTTAAGACATCCTGTGCATACAGAAATGGGTGGCACACTCTAACCCATCTCACACTATCAAACAAACACTGTCCTCCCGTTGTTCATTGATTTGCTGGAGCGGGCCCAGTAATGTCTCTATTTTGAGACTTGTTGTTACTGTGTTTGGCATATCGAATACGTCAAAGGGAGCTTGCCAGGCTTTGCCGTGCAGGCGAGATACTCTCAGTAGCTTGCTGGGCTCTCCGAGAGGGACAGAGGAATCAAACTTGGCTCTGCCAGGCTGGCTGCGTGCAAGGCAAATGCCCTACCACTGTGCTATCGCTCCAGCCCTCCCATCTCACTGTCAACACTAGATGTGATTATGAAAACACAAGTGTTTCATATGCTGTCGCATAATATGCAAAGTGCAAAGCAGTAAATACTTTGCATCCCTGATAAGACACCTAGCCCTGAATCTATTCTATAAAACTATAGGAATGCTATTTAGTACCACTTTTTAAAAGAGTAGTTAGTACATTCGGCATAGTTATAGAAAACTAATTTTGTACAAAATCCTAAGTACCCAAAGTTTTCTGGGACACTTTTTAAAATTTTTAATGTAATTTTTTAAATCGAATCACCATGAGATGGAGCATTACAAAATTGTTCACAATTGCATTTCAGTCATACAATGTTCCAACACCTATCACTCCACCAGCGTAATTTCCCAGCACCTGTGTCCCTACAGATTAACTCCCACCCCTTCAAATCCAAATCACTCTGGAATACCTTTGAAATAAGAGAAAGCATACTCAAACATTCAATGCTTTAATACTTCTGTTTGCTAACATTCCCTTCAAGCATAAAGGTAGTTCACTCTCAAAAACAGAACTTAGTAAGAGCCGAAAGATTTGTACGATCTGAAGAGAAACCTGGTGGAGGGATGGGTACTCAGTTATTGTATAACTGAAACTCAAGCACAAAAATTTGTAAGTCTACAACTGTACCTCATGGTGTTTCGTGAATAAAACTTAAAAAATAAATAAATAAATAAATAAATAAATAACAAAAAAAAACCCCCAGAACTTAGGAGGAAAAGTCAGAAAGACTTCATGAAAACATAAGGTCACTGCTTACATATTACTGAATTTCCAACACTCATTATAAAAATTCTTTCATGCTGTATAGTAAAAGCACTACTCTGTTTGGAGGCCACATTCCGTGGTGCTCAAGAGTTTCAGATGCCGTGGCATATTATGTGACTGACGCTATACTCAGAGGTCAATCTTGGTGGCGCTTTGGGGATCATCTGCAATGGTGAAGATCAAACAAGGTAAGCACCTTAGCTGCTGTGCTTACTGATACTAAAATCACTATTTGGATTGTCGTTGCTAAAAGGTAAGGTAAAGGCCCTCCCGTTGATCGTCGATTTTGCTCGAGCGGGCCCAGTAACGTCTCCATTAGAGACTTTGTTGTTACTGTGTTTGGCATATCGAATACTCTCGGTAGCTTGCCGGGCTCTCCAAGAGGGGAAAAGGTAAAGGCCCTCCCGTTGATCGTCGATTTGCTTGAGCGGGCCCAGTAACGTCTCCATTGGAGACTTTGTTGTTACTGTGTCTGGCATATCGAATACTCTCGGTAGCTTGCCGGGCTCTCCGAGAGGGGCGGAGGAATCGAACTCGGGTCGGCCATGTTGGCTGCTTGTAAGGCGAACGCCCTACCGCTGTGCTCCAGCGATAGGGCGTTCGCCTTACAAGCGGCCAACATGGCCGACCCGAGTCATTGCTATAAATCTATAAATCTATAAGCACAACAGTTCCCTGTAAGGAGGAAGGAAACTACAGTCTCATTCACTTCACTCACAGAGAAAATACTCAGTACATAGTTCCCATCACATTAGCACCACTTAAAAATAATTTCTGTTTTTCCTTTTGTGAAGTAAAAGTTGTTAAAAATTTCCTTCATGTACCTTTCAATTCTTGAGACATTATGCCATCTCTCTTTATACTGAATATGTAGCAAACAATTGAACAAATCTCTAAAATTTTTGAACTGGTACTGTTTATTTTCTATTTGTTTCAGTGAGCTTTAATCATTTTTAGAAATAAAAGTAATAGACTCTTGGGACTGGAGCAATAGCACAGTGGGTAGGGCGTTTGCCTTGCATGCATCCAACCCAGGTTCCATTTCTAGCATCCCATATGGTCCCCGAGCACCGCCAGGGGTAATTCCTGAGCGCAGAGCCAGTAGTAACCCCTGTGCATCGCCGGGTGTGACTCAAAAAACAAACAAACAAACAAACAAACAAAAACCTAATGGACTCTTTAGACAGTGTCTTTATCTCCAATTTTATTTTAGTATTTCTAATTTTAGTATCCCACAGAAAATTGGAAGAAAAATGAAATTAGATTAAATATATATTTAATGTTTTATGCAACTAGTTGGGGATGATGTTAGTTTCTAATTAGACTTATAAAACTATAAACTTATTTATAGATCTATAACAATGACAGGGCTGGAGCAATAGCACAGTGGGTAGGGCGTTTGCCTTGCACACAGCCAACCCGGGTTCGAGTCCTCTGTCCCTCTCGGAGAGCCTGGCAAGCTACCTAGAGTATCCCGCCCACACAGCAGAGCTGGCAAGCTCCCCGTGGCACATTCGATATGCCAAAAACAGTAACAACAAGTCTCACAATAGAGACATTACTGGTGCCTGCTCAAACAAATCGATAAACAATGGGAGGACAGTGCTACGGTGCAGGGCTATAACAATGACAACAACTACAACTTATAAACTATAAAACTTTATATTATAGGAAGGGAGTTGTCTGCATTGTAATTTTTCATTGTGAAGGATATTACATGGGCAGAGAAATGCAAAGTTAAAGTGGCAAAAGCTGTTATAAATTAAAATGACTTAAAGTAAAAATCCTGATTTTGTTATAAAATGTCATTAGCAAAAACTGTGATAAAACATCTATTGTACAAATAAGTAGAGCTATAGCTATACTTGGTGCTATCATAACAATGAATTATATTTCATTTTATGACAGTGTTTTGTCAAACCCGTGACTTGCTGCAATAAATATTTTGTCAATCTAGACACCAAATGCTGCAGTATTTTTCAAGCAAACATCATATTGAGCATCTGATTTATTGAAAACTTGATATTTAGTGAAAGACCACAAACTACTGAGAAGTTCTGAAGACTTAGTAAATACAGTCATGTAAAGTATTTAACGGCATAGAGTTTGCTATAAATATATCCTGTTTCGCCAGCGAAGAGCTAAGAGCTTCTAGGAGTAGGCTAAAAAGTATTTTTGGTTCAACTTTAAAAATATATATATGTTACTACACTTTTCATTGTAAGCTATATCAACACTGCTTTTATTACTGATATACTTATTTGGTGAAGATTCATTACCTGCTGCACAAACGTAATATGTGGGCAGTTCACTGCATGGCATCTGGTGTATAAAGGATTCTCAGTAACTGCCTCCAAAAACGGAGACAAATACTTAAGCGGCTATGACTTTATGGAATAGATAAACAAAAGATGTACAGAGAATTCTGATGCTTTAGATGCATCAAAAATAGCCTGGAGGAATCTAACTCTATTAGCAGAATGAACTAGGGGAACATCTGTTCTAGCAACAAAGTAGAAAGCTTAATAATACTAATTAATATCAAGGACCAGAGAGAGAGGAGAGGAGTTTTGGTGCTTGGATGGCGTGCTATCAACCTGGTTCAATACACCGCACTGCATATAATCTCTAAAGCACCACCATCAGGGGTCATGCCTGAGCACAGAATCAGAAAGAGTCTTTGAGCACTTCTTGGGCACAAACACCCTCCCCCTCCAATGTAACTAATACCAATTCAATAGCTGCTTATTTAATACCAGTCTTATTTATAATTTCTTAATAAGGATTATGTGCAAGCCATCAACCATTTTATGGATTTTTTTGTTTGTTTTTACTTATGGTTTTAGGGTCACACCTGACAGTGTTCAGCCTTGCTCCTTGCTCTGTGCTCAGAGTTCACTCATGGTGCTTTGGGGAGCTCTTGCAGAGCTGGAGAGTCAAAGCAGCGTTTGCCACGTCTTACTTTTGAAGTGTAGAGAAAACATACTTGAGCATTCAATAATTTTGTAATTACTTCCAAGCATAACAGTAGCTCACTTAAGAAATTGGGAGACCCGCCTGCTCCTCTCTGGAAAGAAAGATGGCGGCCGCACGGGAGCCTTGTGGAAAGCGGGTTTGAGCCGGGCTCGGGGGAGCGGCGGGGACCTCATGGGAAGGGGGGCTTTGTGGGCCGTCCCCCACGCCCCACCAAGGTCGCCAGCTGCCCCCCACGAGCGGCTCTCCGGCACGGCCACGACTCCAGGACACAGAAACCAATCTCTTAATTAGCTAACTTTTAATAGAAATTCTTCCAGGGTCAATAAGTAAAATAGCAGAAATTTAAAACCGCGCGGCCGCGATAGCGGCCGCGCGACCTCATTTTATTCTTAAACCAAGTTGTAGAAAGCAAATCATTTCACAACGCTGTTTCAGCATGTCTGATTGGGGGGGGGGGGGTCGTAAGCTCTAAACAATAGTTGTGCATCTTCTATCGAAATAATCTATCTAGTCAAAGTAGATAGAGTATTAACTAGAACTCATCTGCCTCACAAGAATTGGGAGGGGTGGGAGGTGGGGGTCTATTGGGGTTCGGGGTTAAAAATGAGTATTGGTAAAGGGAAATGTGTTCGGTATCTACATGACTGAGACCTAAACCCGAAAGCTCTGTAACTTTTCCCACAGTGATTCAATAAATAAATAAATTATATAAAAAAAAAAAAAAAAAAAAAAAAAAAAAACTAAAACAAAAAAAAAAAAAAAAGAAATTGGGAGAAAAACGTAAGAACTTTATGAAAATATAATTATTTTGTTCTTAATAAATTTCCGACATTCATGAGAAAGAACACAAGATGTTGCTATACGCAGCTTCGATTTATTCAAGAACATTGCTACCTCCTAAAGGAATCTCCTTTCCTTTTTTCACAACATTCTAATCACTATAAAGTTCGTTCTGACTGCACCTTAAATACTTTGGGCCGAGAGATCTTATTGATATTCTATATGCATCAGGCTAAGGATTAAGAAGTTCCATACATTATTTCACTTAATCCTATACATTCAGAGTAGGAACTATATGATTCAATCTATTTACAATTGCAAAGTGAGAGTCACAGACCTTCTTTAGGTGGGAGATAGGAAGGGATTGCATCCAATCTCGCAATGTTCAGGGCAATGAGTGAGAGGTCACGCCTCTTGCTCTGGGCTATACGGAATAGAGCTTGAACCTGTGCGAGGAAATCACCTTCATCTCTGTACTACCTCCTCAACTTGAGTCACAACGATACAGAGGAAGCAGTTCGTGACACTAAAACAGATCCAGACATTTTAGCAAAGTCCCTCTGAAGTCATTTTTCCCTGCTTTCAATTACAGCTTCAATGCGAGCCTTAGGCATTGTCTGGCCCTGTTAACTGATACTGTGCAATTTTTCTTTATGAATTAAAAAGAGTACTGTGCATCTCCCAAGTACTGGCACTTGGGACCAGGTAGCTATCATTTATTGTGGTGCATGTTATGTGCATTTTAAAGTATTTACAGAACCCCTACCCTCTACTCCCTAGATATCAACCGTATCCTTCCAATTGTGAAAAGCAAAAAAGTATTCTCTGACTCAGTGAGATGAAGAATTAACCCTGGGGAGGGGGGGGGATGAGGGTTGGGGGGGGGATGCTGGGACCCATGGGGATGGATGACGGGCACTGGTGGAGGGATGGGCACTTGATCATTGTATAACTGAAACCCAAGCACAAACTTTGTAAGCCTATAACTGTACCTCATGGTTTTTCACTAATAAAAAAAGAAAAAAAAAAGACTGGAGCAGTATTACCATGGGTAGGTCTCATGCCTTGTACATGACCAAGTCGGGTTTGATCCCAGTCTACTCACCCCACCCCCACTGCCATCAAAAAGTAAACCATAATTTAAGGAATAGAAATTTAATTCAAGGGTTAGTAACCAAGTGACCCTAATGAATGAAATAGCATTGGAAGGTTTTTAATCTTATATTCCATACTAAGAATCAACCACTAAGCTTCTATTCCTTTGCCCAAAGGATAAGGCAATCAAATAAAAAGCACCAATTTGTTTAAAATATTAAAAAGACAAATGTGTTGGTTACTCTATCTCATGGTCCATCTAGGTTCTGATCTTTTCCTTTCAGTGTTTCTGGCGTGTTGCTGCTATTTAAGAATCAACTATTCTTCAAATATTAGATCAGATAAGTCCTTAAAAGCAAACTCAAAGACAAATTGAAAATCTATCATGTACAATTTTATTGTTTGTATTTGCTTTATATTCTTTTGTCCTTAACTGTAGCACTATCTTCCTGTTGTTCATCAATTTGCTCGGGTGGGCACCAGTAATATCTCTATTGTGAAACTTGTTGTTACTGTTTTTGACATGTCGAACATGCCATGGGGATCTTGCCAGGCTCTGCCGTGCGGGTGGGATACTCTCGGTAGCTTGCCAGGCTCTCCGAGATGGACAGAGGAATCGAACCCAGGTCGGCTGTGTGCAAGGTAAACACTCTACCTGCTGTGCTATCACTCCAGCCCTTGTCCTTAACAGTGCTTTTAAGACTAAAAGTTTTTTTCTTTATTCTTTTCTAGTTTCACAGAAAAATAGTTGTAGAACATTATAATTATGCTCCTATAAGGATTTTTACTCTGTTTCACTCATTCACATAATAGTGGTTTTATTTTTCATGTTTCTCAATCCATACAGCTGAAAAACTCTAAGACCTCATACAATGTAATTGTTATATAATCTTAGTCTTCAATACATTTCAAAGAATATCATACCAAAAAAGGTCTCTAGGATGTCATGTTTAAGGCATGTAATCCCCCTCTATGATGAAAAGCAGATTTCCCATTAAAAGACAAACCATTTAAATTAGTTGAATAGAATAGTACCAAAATAAAAGTCATCTGGTTACATTTTAGGTTTTAAAAAAAAATCATGTAGAAAAATATTTTTTGGCTTTTACTCTAAAGGTTATTCATGTGATTGTCAATAGGATATATTTTCATTCACTTTAAAGTTCATTTCCTTAAAATAAAAAAGACTCCTAGGGAGGTATTGGGAAATTTTCAAACTGGATCACACAAATCAGAACTCCCAGATTCAGAAAAACAAAAATCTTCTTTGGTGACTTTGGCAGTAAGTGAATTGACTAATCAACTACGCCTTTGACTTTTACTGTTCTTCACAGTTTTGCTGTGATAAAAGAGATTTTATGTGAGTGGTTAATATGTACATTAGTATTTGTATATATATTATTACAAATAATAAGATACTGAAAAGTTACATATTGAGGGAAGAAATGGCCTTGATCTATTAAGAATTAAAACATTTTGCAGTCTGATTAGCTATAACTGACCCAGCTCCTACTGAAATAAGCAGTGATCCTTTCTATAATATACACAGTCTTTATTTGAAGAAAGACTAATATTGACTGAGAGTAATATCAGAAGTATGGGGCATAGCATGCAGATTTTCTCTTTTTTCTCTATTTTTCTTCTCTTCTCTTTTTTTGAGGCAGGGACTGTGACATCCAGTGGTGCTTAGAGAATCATACGTGGTACCAAGGAATCAAACTTGGATTGGCTGCATGTAACGCAAATGCCTTACTCGCTGTACTATCTCTCCAGCCTATGCTGTTTCCTATGTTCCTTGTTTCTCTAATTATTGTCTTAATTTAATTTCACTCTCCCTAGTAAAAAGTAAGTGTCCTCCATGAAGGCCACATACAGGAGAGGGCATTTAATTTCTCATTTTCTATTCTCATTCAGATCTTATTTGCAAGTCATAAAGCAATGTTTTCCATTTTAAAAAATTGTCTCCCACAAATACCAATTTTCTTATCCAAACAAATAAAGCATTACTTTTGAAAAAACAATATTGGTTCCAGGGATAGCTGAGTGGCATAGCATCAAACTTCCAGGCATGGTACCATGAGTTCAATCCCAGCACCATCCATATGTCAAGGATGATTCCAGAAGCTCTAGTACTTGTTACCCCCACCCCAGTACAAGAATGGAAGTAAAGGAGTAATTCAAATTTTAAAACTATATAAAACTAAATACAATTTTAATCAGTGTAAAACTGTATTTCCACAATACAGTCACGGTAAATCACTTTTAAATCAGAGTCTCGGGAATGTAACATTAGTAATTATGACCAGAACAACCAAAGACATCATGAATCCTCCTGAGTATCAAAATGCTTTCATCTGATAAGACTAAATTTAATGTTATAAATTCTTCATTTTAGTTCACTATTCTCCAGAGTTCTTCCACGCATCTTGAATCAACTTTTGTCCTGGGTCCTATTCCCAAGGATGCTGAGAGATATATCAGTCTTGAAGGACTGTGTCTCCATCATGAGATAAGATTGGTTTGCTAACTAGTATAAGAAAAATTATTATTTCATCCAGAGCAAATGCAGGACAGATTTCTAGCACTGCCTTAGAAAGGGACTTCAAGAGCTTGGCATATCCCACCTTGACACAGTCTACCCCATGGTGTTGGCAGAGTCTATCTGGGTGTTTTGCACCAACTAATTATACAAATCAACAAATCCCTTGATTTACAGTTTTTTTTTTCAGCCCTGCACTTATGCTTGGTGGGCAAGAGAAATCAACTCAAACATAAAATCAATGCAGAGGAATCAGCTCATGCTGTCTGGTATAGTATAATAAGTAACGTTGTCTCTGATGCAGGCATTCGTTGTTTGCCAGAATGAAACCAGCACAATTTGTTAGATGGTAAGTAGGGTAAAATCTCAATACTTTTTAATTCATAAAAAAAGCACTTCAGATGCACAGTGTTGAAGAAATCGAGCCACTAAGTACAAGAAAAATCCTTTATTACTATATTGACAACTACTTTAACACTAGTATGTATTAGAGTCTTTATTTTGTCTGGCATTATTAAAAAGATACTATTTTAATATTTTCCATTCTGAGAACAATATCTCTTATTGCAAGAAAAGCACAGTGTTTAACAAGTCCCAATCTCATTTTGGAACTTTGTAGACATAAACAAATTTTTAAATCTTATTTAATACCAAAAAAATAGATTGTGTTGCTAAGAATCAGCAGATTTAACTAAACCAAAACATACAAACAGTGACACTATGGGCTATTGTTTTCCTAACGTTGCTCTATTTTACCAAGTCACTTACTGGAAAAAATGGCTCATCAAGTTATGAGCCATTTGATGAAAATAATGACAGATTAGATTTCATCTGTACAGCAGTGCTGAAATATTATAGTTGGACTGTACCCATGCTATTTTATTTTAATATTTAAATTTATTTCACAGTTACTAATTTGACTGTCAAAACTAGTGAACCATATCACATCATTTTCCCTTTTTTTTTTTTCAAACTGACATGATGGACAGCAATACTCTTAAGAAAAGAATGTAAATCGCAAACAAACACTAAAAAAAATAGAAAAGAATGACAGAATGGGGTTACTGAAATAGTGTAGCTTGCCTTGCATACAACTATCAGTTGTCTAAACCCCAGTACCACACAGAGATCCAAGTCGGCGGGCTGGGGTGGGGGAGAGGAAGGGTTGTGTAGGGAGATGGAGAGAGACAGAAAGAGAGAGAGACAGAGAGAGAGACAGAAAGAGAAAATTCTGACCCTCCAGTAAAAAAAAAAGAAGGCAGAAATTTCCCTTTTCTCAAACTTCTAAAAATGATCTCTCTAACCACAAAATTAGGTTAAACACCACTGACTCCTCCAAAACCACAATTTAAATTTTTCCTCCAAAATATCCTTAAAATATTCTATTTTCCTTTAACAATGTGCAAGTTACAATAGTGCTTCTATTAAAGCAAAACAACTTCCTTGGTACTAAACAACCATCTCTTAAGAGTACACTCAGACCCTATGCCAGTGTTTTACAACCTTTTCCAGACCCTCTTCTGATTTTGTTTTCTTCCTGTAACCCTCTTGTCCTAGTTATACCCCTAGTCTTGTGCAATAGCCCCCTATTCATACAGTTTCCATGTGTAGCCCTCTTGAAATATCCTGGGCATGCACAAGGAGACGTATGTATGATACTAGGTTGAGAAATGCTGTCCCAAACTACCAGAAATTATCACACTTTTAGACGGTTCCCCCTTAATTTAGAACACCTAATGAAGTTCTGAATGACTTTCTAATATGGCAAGTACTTAAATTTCCGAAATACTTTACAGACCACCACCAGTGCCTACTATTATTGTGCTAGTAAGAAAATTTGAAACACACACACACACAAAACAACTTTAAGTGGGTTCAGAAAGTACAGATGTTCAAAAAGTACAGATGACCCAGGATCAATCCCCGGTACTATATCCAGTCCTCCAAGCACAACCAGGGGTGATCCCTGAGCACAAAACCAGGAGTAAGCATCACCAGGTGTAGCTCAGAGCCATATGGAGGCTGACCCTTGAGTGGAAGATAAGCACCCTATCTGCTGAACTATAGAGGTTTTTTTTTTGTTGTTGTTGTTTTTTTTTCTTTTTTTTAATAAACAAGATTCTCCTCCCTGTCTAATGGTTTTAGTGAAATGGACTTTTATCACCCAAATTTGTTTTCGGATCCATAATGGTGACAGGAAGGGTGTTCAAAGAAATTATGAGAGAAGATTTCTCAATTCCTAAAAGCAGAATGAAATTCCAGATCACCCAAATTCTGCAATATTGGTTTGCGACCTCGACACAAAGATACTAGCATATACTAGGAAACCACAATTCTTGGCAGAGCCATATTTTATGTGCAAACATTTATCAGGTATGAAGTTTATATAACCTATGCTGTGCTATATTAACAAAAATAAATTTGTTGTGCAGTCTGACAGCTGATTCAATCTGTGAGACAGCAAGTAATTAGTTTTCTCTCATGTTTTGGCATAATCTATAAACTATAAATTAGAAGCAATGAGCAAACTTCTTAAGCCTCATCCCTGCACACACACCGCCAATTAAAAACAATTCCATATGCTTGTTCAGCTTGAAAGTCCACCGAAAAGATTTCTTTAAAGATTTTGTTTCTGCTAAATTACAAATTTCCTTGGGAAACATAAACTTTTATCAATTGTTTATAATACAGTGTAAATGAATTTCATATTCTATCTTGACAGCTGGGTGTTGTAAGAAGAATACATAATATTCGATTGTTTGGTTTATAAGAAAGAGGAGGAAAACTTGGAAAGATGAAAGCTCATATATAAAGAATAACAACACTATTGTCCATTGTTTGTTTATTCATTCAACATGAATGACCACCTACTATTTCTTAGACGAAAAAACAAAAAAGCACTGGCTTCGCAAAGATTAAAAACATAGCAATAGTCCCGTGGAAATCTACATTCACCAATAGAGAGATGTCAAATACGCATTTACAATTAAATTATAAAGATGCTAATGGATCAGGGAGATGAAAGTCAAAACAACAGTGAGAAATCAGCTCACACCACAGACTGACACACATCTAAAAGAATAAGAATAACCAGTGCTGGTGCAGATGTGGGGAGAAAGGGACTCTCAGTCATTGTTGGTGGGAATGCCAACTCATCCAGCCTTTTTGGAAAATGATATGGACACTCCTCCAAACACTAGAAATTGAGCTTCCATATGATCCGGCAATACTACTCCTGGGAATATACTCTAGGGACCCAAAAACATAATTCAGAAAAGCGACCTGCACTTCAGTGTTCATTTTAGCACTATTCACAATAGCCAGAATCTGGAAACAACCTGAGTACCCAAGAACAGCTGGATGGATAAAGAAATCATGGAACATCTACGCAGTGGAACACTATGCAGCCACCAAGAAAAAATAATGTCATAAAATTTGCTTATAAATAGATGAACGTGGAGAGTATCATGCTAAGTGAAATGAATCAAAGGGAGAGAACAGACAGATGGAGTGCATGTATTGGTAGAATATTTTTTTTAAAAAAACAACATAGTATGAGATTAATATTCAAGGGTAGTAGAGATGAGAGCCAGGCAGTCTGGGCCATGGTTGCAAGCTTACCACTAGTGGGGCAGTTGGCAGGGGCAGTAGCTAAGACAGAGAAGAGACCACTATGACAATGATCACTGGAAATAATCACTCTGGACAAGAAGAAAGTTCTGAAAGGAGGTGAAGGGACATACAGACATGATAACCTTTCAAAGGAGAGAGACAGAGAGAGAAGAAAATCTGTCCTGTAGAGGCAGGTGTGTGTGTGTGTGTGTGTGTGTGTGTGTGTGTGTGTGTGTGTGTGTAGGGGAGGGGTGACAAGAGAGAAACTTGGGACATTGATGGTGAGAAGTGTACCTGGTGAAGTGGTGAAGGAATGGTAATGGAACACTGTATTACTGAAACCTAATTATGAACATCTTTGTAATTGTATCTCACGGCCATCCAAATGAATAGATAAACAAATAAATATTTTTAAGGGGCTAATGGAGGTAGGTACAAGATTCAGAGAAACCTCTGAGAAATGAATGTTTTCCCAAGCGGAGGCAAAATTTGATCTGTGACTTGAAGAAGAGAAACTGAAATGGGCTAAATACGCTTCGATTTGGAAGTTAGTGCCAGGCTACACATGGCAACATTAAAGAAAGAACAAATGTGACCCGTGAAACAGCATCTGTGAAAGAGTGATTTGTGCATCTAATATTGATACCGTAGTCATCATCTTGCTGGTTGTGTCCTCACAAGGTCATGCCTGTGGGTGAACATATAACTGTGTGTCTGTGTTATGAACATGCCAAAGGAAGCCATAGGAGAAGTGAGGAGCAAGCTCTCTTGCATCCCTTCTTAAATGGATACTCATCTGTATCCCAGTCCCACCCACTACATAGCATGATCTTGGAACATCTTTTTATAGTCCTTATCTCTCTAGACAGGTTAGGGTTTGAACACATGTAATGGTAGAGGCACAATTCCATCCATTGCAGGTGTTGTGCAAGTTAACCAGGGGACATGCTAATCAGTTGATTCACCAATCAGAAGCTCCTTCCCACCCCCACTTGCAATGTTTGTATATATTTCATTTATTTTCCCAGCTTCCGGAAACTGCCTAAGGACATAATCTGGAGATAAAAATATATCGACATTATTTGGACAATGTGTATAATTAAACTCTATGTATGTGATGAAACTTCTAAATGAACTTAATATTGAAGGACAAGTATGAAAAACCACCTGAGTTTTAGTATCCCCATATTGTCCTTTCAATAACTTCCTTTGCTCATTCAAAGTGCCACCCTACCTTGTGGTGTGAATTATGTGGATGGGAAACCTTCAATAGCAGTATTGTAAATCACAAAACCTCAACAGTTTTTTAAGGGGCTTTAAAAAACAGGAGAGATTTGGGAAAGATCTGGTTAAAGATGAAAACATGAAGAAAATAAATAAATACGCTATCCTACCAATATGGAATGGTCCTCCTTTTTGTTCTATCTTTTCTTTACAAGTGTGAACAATGTGGGGAGAGTGGATGACAATGTGTGTTGTGTGTATGTGTGTGTGTGTGTAAAAGGGGGAGGAATGAATGACAATACCTGGAAGGTACTCAGCAAAGAAGTTATTTTTAATAATTTTTATATTATGTAATTTTTAATAATGCGAACACATAATTTTTAATAATGTGAAGTAGGATGGACTTTGTCTTCAAGACTGTGATAGGATTCCACAGGTGGATTTTTAACCATAGACTCCAATATATTGACTCACATTACTACAGTAGCAAAAGGGAGAATATTTCACTGGAAGAGCCACTGAGAAGCAGTGAGAACCTGATGGGAAACAGAGGGAGCGGGAATAGAGTTCTGATATAGACAGTAGCTGAAAGGGACTAAGTTTCGCTGATTCTATCAGGGTGGAGAGAAAAGAAGATGACCCTAGCAGTGGTTTCAGGGTTTGGTGGATGGCGAAGTTGTCTCCTGAGAAAACTCAGAAGGAAAAATCGAATCTGTTTGCTGGGGGCTGGAGGAGAGAGAGGAACTGAGAAATGACTGGATTTCTAGAAAATTAAGGATCAGTTTCACAGGAAGTGTGTATTTATGGAATTGCCTACTTGGCAGCTGAATATATGGACTCACTATGAGCCAGGAGTGGAGTAATGGGGACATTCAGCTGACAATAAGTAGAGTGAGTGAATGTGAACCCTGCCCTGGCTTACGTTTTGCTTTCCAATGCCAGGGCTAAGATTTTACTGCATCGAAAATCCGTGTGTTGAACCAAACTGAAATCTCTAAATCAAACAAGAACTAAATAATTCCTAGTTGAGTTACAAGATGGTGTATGACAAAGGCAAGTTACAAGAATATTTAATGACTCAAACATGCCCTTCAGAGAAAAGACTAAATGCAAAATCAAGCTAATTCATTATGTAAAAATGTATCTCTTTTACAGAAATGTTAAAAATTGTTAACTCAAGATAGTAGGACTATGGATCTGTACCTTTTTATGATTTTTTTCATATTTTCTGCAAAGAACACATTGTCTCAAAGTCAGAGACTATAAAACTCACTTTTTAACTTGTAGGTATTTTTAGTTAATATTTCAAGTTTCCTATCACTAAAACATATCATCGAATTTTCCCCTGCCATTTGGGAAGAGATTAGGCTATGCTAAGTCTATATCCAAAAGCTGCTTTATAACTAAAATGTTATTCTTATAAATCAACTTTGGGTTGGCTGCAATTCCATTCAATATCCTTAGCACCATCTGAGGAGCAAGGTCACTTACCATAGCAGAGGGCACATCTAGGGGTCTGTCATCCCATTTCAGAATATTTATGGATTATAAAAAATATCAATTCCAAGAGACACATGCATCTTTATGCTCTCATCAACATTATTCCTAACCAAGAATTTGTTAGGGGTCACTCCAGAAGTACAAAGTCAGGACTTACCCCTAAGCCCCTCTGGGTGTGAATCAAAAACAAAACAAACCATAATAAGCAAGAATTGGAAATAACCCAAGAGTATAGGCAGATGAATGGATAAAGAAGATGTGATTTATGTACGTACTGATATATTATTCATCCACAAACAAGATGAAATCCTGCCACTGGCAACAACATTGGGCGGATTTATACGGAGTTCATGCTAAGTGAAATAAGCCAAGCTGAGAAAGATGGACACCATATAATGGCGCTTGTGTAGTAAAGAAGTAAAACAAATGAAAGCAAAACAAAACGGAGGCCAGAGAGATAGTACACAAGTTTAGGTGCCTGCCTTGCATGTAACTGGCTCCAGTTCAATCCCTGGCACTGCACATCGTCCTATGAGCACTTCCAGGAGCAGCTGCTAAGCATAGATCCAGGAGAAAGCTTAAGCGCAGCTTACCGTGACCCCAAACCAGAAAATGAAAAAAAATCTCAGTGACTATAAAAACAAAAATGATGGTTCTTTACCAGAAGAGAAAGAAGGGAAGGACTGGAGGTCAATGATATGGTAACTGATGCCTAGACTTTTTACTTCAGTACACATGAAACCTATATAAAACCATAAACTTATTTTACTTCAATTTAAAAAGTTAGTCTAAAACCGCCAATTAAATGCGTTAGTCCAGGAATATTTGCCAATTTCTATTGACCTTGTTAGCCTGAACTACAATGTACCTGAAATATATTTAGTAAATAGCTAATAAAAATCCCACATAACTACAAATTTATATCCCATCCCCAAAATGTTGAAGAACGTTTATGGTAGTGTTAGTTAAACTATATACCATAACCCATTAGTAGATAATAAAATTGATTTACTGGGTTAAGATCAGTATCTTTGGATGAAATGGAATATAATGGGAAATGTTAAACTTAATGCATGCAGAAAGGCAGATTTTTATCATGAAACAATATTTAATATACACCTATCAAATACAGATATCCCTGAATGTAAAATGTGCCTCTTCTTGTGGATCCTTTGAAAAATATTTTTGAAGCTCATTATTCTATGTGGGTCTCAACTAAGCCAGATACATCAATTTCTATAATAGCCTATTCTAATACACTATTTTATGGCAACCATAAAAGATTGGGGGAAACTTGGTTTTCCTCTGTGGTATCAATCTCAAATAATTGAGTACAAGTTGTATTCTTTCCTTAACATTATGCTCTTTCAATAATAAATCAAGTAAGAAAGATCATTAAGTGACAAGATGCAATTAATATTTAGTATTATAATTCTGAATTATTCAGTACCATTGTTTTTTGTTTCTTGAAAAAATTTTCAAGTCTCAAAAGATTTACTTTAACTCTACAGAGCTGTATTTTCTTGATTACTTATTTTTAAAGTTCCCCTGATCAAGATCAATGGCCATATACATTTTTCACTTTGCATTGCTATTAACTTATAAAACATTATCATGGGTAATTTTATTAAGTTCACTTTTGCTTTAATAATTAAAGGAATAATGAACATTTTGTTTTTTTTTTAATTTTATTTATTTTTGCCTTTTGGGTCATACCTGTTGTTGTGCAGGGGTTACTTCTGGCTCATGCACTCAGGAATTACTCCTGGAGGTACTTGGGGAACCATATGGGATGCTGGGAATAGAACCTGGGTCGGCCACATGCAAGGCAAATGCCCTCCCCACTGTGCTATCGCTCCAGCCCATAATGAACATTTTAAATCTCGCAAGCAGTATTGTCTCTAGTTTCTTGCACAGGTTACACAGTTCTAAATTTTAACAAGTTCATACAATTCAATGTAGAATTCCCTTAGATGCACTGCCATTTTCCCTGTACCTATCCTTCAGAACACTGCCAGTTCAAAAGCCAACATTTTGTTTCTACAGGAAAAACGCTTACTAAATAGCCAAGGATAACCTAACGCTTCGGGTGGTGCAATCAACTACCTCCCAGATGGCCCCATTGATACTTGCTAGGTATGCCAAGGAGTTTTCCTGAGGAAAAATAGAGTCAGTGTGAACTAATACACTCTACCATCCTGACATTCAAGAGGACCAAATAAAACATGACTAAGTATGCTTAAGAGGACGGAAAGTGAAAAGACCATCCTTAAAAATAAACTATCATGCAATTCTTTCATCCTTGCAAAAGGAAGCTCTAGGACGGAAAAAGGATGAACATCCTTCATTTGTTTTTGAAGGAAGCACTAGATTGGGCTCAGTAACTGCAACTTGCTTAAAAGTGATGAGTCACAATATTCAGTTCCTTCCTGGCCTTATTGTGGAGAAAAAAAAGGATCGTATTGGCAGCTGGACCAGATGCAGTAAGACCACTAAGACACTGTAGGAGTGTGGTCAAGAAAACAAACCTGGCTGGATTTTAGTATCTCTAAAACTAGGGAGTAAAGAGTAAGTTTAAAGAACTCTTCCAGGGAGCTGAAGTGATAGCACAGCAGGTAGGGTCTTTGCCTTGCACGCGGCTGACCAGGGTTCTATTCCCAGCATCCCATAGGGTCTCCTGAGCACCGCCAGGAGTAATTCCTGAGTGTGTGAGCCAGGAGTAACCCCTGTGCATCACCGGGTGTGACCCAAAAAGCAAAAAAAAAAAAAAAAAAAAAAAACACCTTCCATTTCAAATTGGTCACAGTTTTCCTTCTCTTTTCTTTATAGGGTCCACACCCAGAAATACTGGCCTGGTGTTTCAGGCCTGATGAGCAGTGCTCTGGCCCCCAAGGGCACACAGAGGAGGTGCTAAAGACCCACTAGATAAACCTAGAAGTGCTAGGAGGTCTTGGAGGGCAAGAAAGGTCACACATAAAATTTAGAGTCTCATATATGCTGGGCAAGCATATTTCCAGTCACTTAACTAACATACCTAATGACTTACTCTACTAAATACAACATTAAGACCCAGATTTTAAAACTAAAAATACCAAATTCTTTCATTACTGTTAAGCAGATCTATGTTAATAAATGACTCAATATTTATAATCAAATTGACCATACTAATACAAATTGGAATTGCATTCAAAGTGCTCCAAAGGATCTAGACAGTGAGTGCCTACTTGCTTTAGATGAAGCTGATCTGGGTTTAAGTCCTTAAGCACCATCAGGGGCAAACTCAGTGTGCAGGGGAAGAAGTAAGCCCTGAGCACGTCCACGTGTGACACAAACACCTACAACAGAACAAAGTGCTCCAAAGACATGCCAGGTATCATTCCGTTCATTCACTTTTATGATAGTCTTTTTAATTGCTAAACTACCCAGATGAAAAATAATTCTTTGACATGCTCCATTTCATTTTAAATAAATGAAATGCATTACACAAGTCCCACTGAGTGTTTACAGATTGGCTTCAAATCCTAGAATATGGAATTTCATGAACGGTTTTACATTGTTCTCCATTCACATAAAAAATCTTAGCAAAGAAATATTGCAGTTAATTTCTGAGGATCTGCCAAATTGGATGGCAAGAGAGAGGTAGTACTATTAAATAAAAGAGAGGGTTGTACAATTGGACATTGGAATGTGCTTTATTCTGTTTGAATAAAACTATGCTTGGCATTCAGGAAACTGACAATTCTACACTTCAAACTAAGTAAATAATGAGACTTTCCTAGCAAAAATTAACCCCAAGGGCTGGAGAGATAGTACAGCAGGTAAGGCACTTGCCCTGCCCAGGCATATCCAGTTTTGATCCCCAGGATCCCACATGGTCCCCTGAGTACTGCCAGGAGTAATCTCTAAGTGCAGATCCAAGAGTACGCCCTGAGCACACCTGGGTATTATCCCACCAAAAAAAGAAGGAAGGAGGGAAGGAAGGAAGGAGGGAAGGAAAGAAAGAAAGAAAGAAAGAAAGAAAGAAAGAAAGAAAGAAAGAAAGAAAGAAAGAAAGAAAGGAAGGAAGGAAGGAAGGAAGGAGAGAGAGAGAGAGAGAAAGAAAGAAAGAAAGAAAGAAAGAAAGAAAGAGGGATAGAAGGAAGGAAGGAAGGAAGGAAGGAAGGAAGGAAGGAAGGAAGGAAGGAAGGAAGGAAGAAGGGAGGGAGGGAGGGAGAAGGAAAGAAAGAAAGAAAGAAAGAAAGAAAGAAAGAAAGAAAGAAAGAAGGGAGGGAGGGAGGGAGGGAGGGAGGGAGGGAGGGAGGAAGGAAGAAAGAAAGAAAGAAAGAAAGGAGGGAGGGAGGGAGGGAGGGAGGGAGGGAGGAAGGAAGGAAGGAAGGAAGGAAGGAAGGAAGGAAGGAAGGAAGGAAGGAACTCAGCCAAGAAACTAAAAAATGTTTTAGTTTATAAATACTTCAGCCCATGCTTTGGTAAATGATAATAGTGTACAATGTTTAAAAAGAAAATTTTAAATTTTCGCTCTATGAGACTAGTATAATAAAGAAGCTGAATTATAGGAGATGACATTGCCATTAAATATTTATAAAAATTCTTGCAGGCTTAAACCTTTAGGAGACCACAATTTTCAAATATATGATAGCATGATTATGAGCAAATTTACCATCTGCAGTAAGAAACTTATGAGGTGAGAAACTTACATGTCTCATTGTTCACTCCAAAGTTAGTGGTTGCATTCCCTTCACAGACTTTCAAATTCAATGGTCTAAAGCTGAAACAGCTGCACTGGATTTGGTTCAGGCGAAAAAACTGATATTTCTCAAGCAAGTGCCAAGTGCACTCTCAGAATTACAATGTATCAGACTTTATCCAAAACGAGATGCTTTTTATTTTCCCACATCATCCAAACACTGTTCATGTGAAATTGTAAAAAAGATCCCTGGAGTCCTAATACTCAATGGCCCAAAGGAGCAATTATGACTGTCACATAGTGCTCTGTCCAAAATGTTCTCTTCATCGAGTAAACAATAAAACAGGAGGTAAATTGACTTTTGTTCCTTTCTGCAATTACAGGTGCTATAGAATACTGTCAGATTAATACTGAGCATTATTTCTTCCCAACACCATAGAGTATATTGCCGGGAAGACCTGGAGGAACAATATTACTCACAAGATGAAAAAAGAGAAATCTCAGAACAGGAGGAAAATGACCCTAAAAGAGAAAAATGTCTCTCGGACGGAACAGGAAGTAACTTGCCCAACTGAGGAGAGAAAAGTCTGCTCCTGGACATTTTTATGTGGCATTCTCCATTTCTATTCATTGGAATCCAGGAATCTGGAGTTTCGGTTTTAGGCACAGCAGGTCACAAGTACTTCCCCCCACTAACGAAACCCAAGAATAGGAAGTTGCCCTATCTGGATCACAGTACAACGGTTGTGGCACTAGCCTTACATGGAACTGACTAGGGTTCAACCCCCAGTTACCACATATGGTCCCCAGAGCACAGAGCAAAGAGCAGCTCCTGGGCACTGCCAGTTGTAGTCCAACACTCACACCCAACACTCACACACATGCCTCAACACCTCCCTCCCAAAAAAAAAGGTATCATCAAGAAAGAAAAAAAAAAGCTCAGCACTTACTTACAGAACTAAGACTGAAAAAAGTCCCAGTTTTCCCTTGCAAGCTGCTGTGAGCAGTCCCACCTTTGGCTAGCCCATCTTATATTTTCAATTCCCTGCAAATTCCTGGGTTTTAATAATTGGTCATCATAGAATTCTGCCCCTGAGCTTAGGCTCACAGGGAGACTAAGATAATGGACAATACCTGAGGCAGATGGCCAGAAAGACTCAAACAGCCTGATCATGCTGTAGATTCCCGGCATTCTCTCTCTGTAATACTAGTCGATTGATAAGAAATGCATGGCTTAGAGGCCAACCACACATGCTAGGGGAAAAGGCAGCTCAGATAGAGTAGGGAGCACCAAGTAAAGGGTGTTGGGAGGATCCTCCCAGGATGGGAGAAGCATGTTGAAAGTAGACTATAGACCAAACATGATTGCCACTCAATGCCTCTTTTGCAAACCACAGTACCCAAAAGGAAAGAGAGAACAAAAGGGAATGCCCTGCCACAGAGGTGGGGTGGGATGGGGGGCATGGGGATATGGGAGGGATACTGGGATCAATCATTGGTGGTGGAGAATGGGCACTGGTGGAGGGATGGGTATTTGATCATTGTATAATTGAAACCCAAGCACAAAATTTGTAAGTCTACAACTGTACCTCATGGTGTCTCACTAATAAAAATTTTAAAAAATAAAAAATTTAAAAAAGACCTGCACAAAACTCTTACTTTTAACTTAGTCCTATACTAAGCTCCTCCCCACATGGGGAATTCGTTTTCCTTTCTCTTTCCAATAAACTTTTTTTTATTTCCAAATCTGAGTCTGAGCATGTTTATTATTTCCAATTTTCAATCTTGAAAATATTGAAGAACCTGGGGATCGTGAATGAACGCGGAGACCTGTGGTTGCCACTTCTGTCTCATCTGCATCAAGCCTCATAGCCATGTTGTTATCTCTAAAGGTATGATCCCTAAAAAGAAAGGGAGAAGGCCGAGGCAGTGAACTTGATATCTTCACACATCAACCACTGGCTCTCAGATCCTCAGGTCAGCAATGAGAAATAAAAAATTATGAAAACACGGGAAGTGATTTGTCTTACCCACTTCAATATTGACACTCTTGAGAGCTTGAAGGAAAGTACAGCCATCAAAGTTGATACTCACTTTTAAGTCTTCCCTCTTAACTGTATAGTCTCTTTCTTCTCAGCATTTGGGAAGAATACCAACTCGTGAGATAAACGGAGCAAATTTTAAGCATGAGCAGTCCAGGTACTAAAGATGGCCAGTCTAGTATGATGATAGCCAACAATCATTTGAAAGAACTTGTCTGGAGTTCATTCATAATATCTCAGAAAAAAAACTTTGGGAAATACATGCTTTTTAACTACAATGTCTTGAAAGCAGAATGACTATATTTCTTTTCTTAATCTTCTTCATTTAGAATTGTCCATTTCCAAGGACCATATGTTACCCAAGAAATCTTTATAGCTTCAGAAACTTACCATTTACCTTCGTCTAACATCCAATGAAACTTCATTTTCTTGGTGTAGCAGAAAAATGCAAATGCTTCTACAACAAATGCAAAAGCACCTATATAAATGCTCACCTATTAATGAATGACCTCTTCATTTCACAGATGACTTTCTTCCTTCCCCTCATCCCCTTGCTCAGTGCCAGTTCCTTTTTCTCCTCTGCTGAAAGGTTTGCCTATGCTAGAAAATAATTCCTTGAGCCACGCTCCTTTCATAAGACACTCAGTTTTGTTGTTTGGGTTGTTTCTTTTTCTTTCACTTTTCTCTTAAAAGCTAATCCTCTCTCTCTCTTCTCTCTCTCTCTTTGCTTTTTGGGTCACACATGGCATTGCACAGGGCTGACTCCTGGCTCATGTACTCAGGAATTACTCCTGGCGTTGCTCGGGGGACCATATGGGATGCTGGGAATCGAACCCGGGTCGGCTGCGTGCAAGGCAAACGCCCTACCCGCTGTACTATCACTCAAGCCCCACTAGTCCTTCTCTTGAAAGTTTTTTTTTTCTCATTTCTTTTTGTCCTACAACTCTCAACTAACTGACCACCACTCCTCATGCAGAAAGAATATCTTCACTGTTTTAGAGACTGTTTCTATGCAGTAATTCCAGTTCCTAGATGTGAAATACCTGATTTCCTATTTCTCCACACAATGATTCTTTTCTCCGCATTCACTAAGCCCTTTTCCTTGCACTGGGTCTATTTTATGAAGTCCTTTAAATAAGTCACTCCTATTGACAGTTTTGAGAATAGGAAAAAAAAAACCAGAAAGGGCCGATGCCATAGCACAGTGGGTAGGGTGTTTGCTTTGCAAATGGCCGGCCCAAGTTCAATTCCTCCATCCCTCTCGGAGAGCCTAGCAAGCTACCGAGAGTATCCCGCCGGCACACCAGAGCCTGGCAAGCTCCCCATGGTGTATTCAATATGCCAAAAAGCAGTCACAAGTCTCACAATGGAGACATTACTGGTGTCCGCTCAAGCAAATCGATGAACAACAGGAGGACGACAGTGCTACAGTGCTATTGACAGTTCTAAACCGTTTTTTCATGAAACACCTAAGTGAACAGGGCTCAGCTGAATAATAAACATCAGAAAGCTGCAAAATTGTGGTGTAATCTGCATATGCAAGAGGAAAGGAAAGACGAGAAATAGCTCTGGAAACTAAAAGGATATATATGTCTCTGATAAACCACAAGAAAAGGGTGAAAACAGTTGTAGGTCCAGGCTATAATCAGTTGGTGCCAAACAGCTTTACTATGGAGGTTGCATATACAATCATTTTCTAACCAGGCCTGTATTCTCTTTGGTTGGCTGATGTTCTGGTATTCCTTGTGAAATACAGCAGTTTCTCAAACAATGTAGTTTCCTTGAAGAATATGATCTCCTTTGATGCTTTATAATAACAATAGTGATTAAAAACAACAAATCCCCCACCACCATTGAACAAACTGACTTTGGTAGAGGAACTGCTCTGGGTATAAAGTCCTTTGACAGTTTCCAAGAATCTATGGAAGATTCTTCCCATATTCAAAACCTAGTTCCTATTTATTAAAAATTTACACAACCAAATGAGCTAAAGACCACTATCTAATGCTGGTTAATTTCTAAAAATAACCAGATCAAACTGACCTTACTTTTTGCTGGGCTAATCTCACATAATATTGTGCTTATCATACTTTAAAATAAAGATATGCAGGGCTGGAGCAATAGCACAGTGGGTAGGGTGTTTGCCTTGCACACAGCCGATCCAGGTTCAATTCCCAGCATCCCATATGGTCCCCGAACACTATCAGGAGTAATTTCTGAGTGCATGAGGCAGAAGTAGCCCCTGTGCATCACCAGGTGTGATTCAAAAAGCAAAAAATAAAATAAAAACATGTATATGTAATTGGCTATAAAACTAATTGAAAGCTTCCCAATAAAGAGCACTATAAGTTGCAAACATGGTAGATTCTCGAGTATTTTTTATAACTTTACCTCAATAATTAGGTTATTCATAATTTACTGAGGATAATAATAATAAGCTTCAAATTTTCAGACAAAGCAGAGAAAGTTTCTAACAGGCTGAATAAATACTTGGGATTTTCAAAGATTTCACTTGAAAAGTAGTAATGCATGTGGGCCAACCTCAATGAGATTAAATTCAAAAGAAACAGAAAAATGTCCTAGGATTCAAAAATCTGAGTGCAGAATGCTCGGTCTGTTGCTTGAAGAGGAGCAGGTAATGGTAAATTAAAGTCATTCAAGGGATAACTACTAATGATTAGTTTGCTCCTGAGCTACAGGAGAAAAAAATAGAGCTACCTCCTTTCAATTCTGCAAACAACCATCAGAGATACTGCATATGTCCAGGGAATTCTAACCACAGAGAAGATGTAATTCAAAGCCACCACATACAAAAAGCCAGCTTTGAATCTCAAGTCCCACTTATCTTCAAACCTGTTAAAACTGACACATCAGGGGGAAAAAAGATCAACTCGTTCCTTTCACAGAATTAGGACCAATACCTGCTAATTCGAGGGAGAAAGTTTTTACCTTAATTTAAGGAATTTTTAAATGAATAGTATGTCCCAAAATCTGAAAGTTTCCCATCATTGGAGGTACCTGGTATTGGATAAATAGCACATTAGATATTCTGCAAAAAGTGCTAAGGCATCAAATATTTTGGGGGTTAAAAAAATGTCTTAGGTAAGGAAGATAGCTCAAAGGCCGACATAACTGCATTTTTGTTTTTGTTTTAATTTATTGAATCATCGTGAGAACAGTTACAAAGCTTTCAGGTTTAAGTCTCAGTCATACAATGATCAAACCCCCATCCCTTCACCACTGCATACTTTCCACCACCAAAAATCCCAATATACCCCCCATCCCACCCTTCCTCCTGCTTGTGAGGCAAATGATTTCCACTTGACTCTCTCTCTTCTTTGATTACATTTGTTATTTTGACAAAAGATGTACCATTATTATTTGGAATTTCCCCCCAACAATCAGACCTGCTGAAAAGGCATCGTGAAATAATTTGTTTTCTATTGCTGGTCATGTAGACCATATGATGTCGTGCGACCACTATTGTGGCCGCACAGTTTTGGATTTCTGATATTTTACTAATTAAGTCTGGAGGGATTTCTGCCAAAAGCCGCATAGTTCCAAGATTGGTTTGTGTGCCTCTGGGGCCATGGCTGTGCCGGAGAGCCACTCGTTGGGGGCAACTCGTGGTCTTGGAATGTGCTGGTTCTGCCCCTCATCCCATGAGACCGCAGTTGTCCCATCACTGCCGGCTCATACCTGGCTGTCCAATAAACTCTGAGGCAGCGGCTGCCACACAACCGGTGGGTAAAAAGGTGGAAGAAACAGACACTCTTTCCCTCCAAGGGGGGCATGGCACCATAGCTTAATGCATAGTCTATTCACATTTCTGCCCAAAACTGCTGGGTTCCGAATTAGGTCCTTGTGCCTCGGGGGCCATGGCCATGCCAGAGAGCCATTCTTGGGGGGCAACTTGTGTTCTCGGCAGGGCAAGAAGGACGTACCAGTTCCACCCCCCCTCCCCCATCTCATGAGGTGACATACATGTGTTTTTGTTGTTTGGTTTTGGTCTACATCTAGCAGTGCTCAGGACATACTCCCAGCTCTGCATTAAGGGATCACTCCTGGTAAGATTTGGGACATCCTCCGTGGTGCCAGGGAGTCAATACAGGTTGGCCATGTGCAAAACAAGCACCCTATTTTCTGTGCTATCTTCTAGCCCCTACATATCATCCTTCTACAGGATGTTTGATCCCCAACATCTCATAGTTCCTGCAACCCTAGAAGAGTGACAGCTGAGTACCATGCCAGGAAAATTCCCTGAGCATGGGCCTAAATAATAGATGAAAAAATTAGATTTTAAAAAAATTAACTTCCAGATACTTTCCATCACTCTGATTTATGTTGACTACGGAATTGAAGTCAAACCATTTGTCTAAATCTATATTTCTAGAAGTAAGTTCAGGGGCCATAGATGCTACAGTGAGTAAGATAAGTGCTAGCCTTGCATATGGCTAACCTGGGTTCAATCCCTGGCACCAAAGCTGGTCCCCCACACACCACCAGGAGTGATCCCTCACACAGGGCTAGGAGTAAGCCCTGAGCACCACTGGGTGTACCCCAGCCCTAGAGGGGAAAAAAAGAAATTTAAATTGCACATCTGCTATGAAGAAAATTATAAAGAAAATAAAATAGACCCAATTTCTCACAATGCCAAACTTCGGATTATTTGGACCTAAATGATAGTTTTATTTTACTTCCTAAAATTTGTATTTGAAATAGTTCATGTCTCAACTAGATTATAAAGAGGCAATGGCTAACTTCTATCCACTAGACACTGGCATTAAATTGTCTTTCCCTTTTCATGTAACACACATGCATTGTTTCCACAATTACCAACATTTTGCTGTAAGAGGGATGAAGTATAGACCAATGGCTTTCTTAAGAGTTTTTTTGGTGGGGCTGGAGCGATATTACAGTGAGTAGGGTGTTTGCATTGCATGCAGCCAACCCAGGTTTGATCCCCAGCATCCCATATGGTCCCCCGAGCACCACCAGGAGTAATTCCTGAGTGCAAAGCAGGAGTAACCCCTGTGCATTGCTGGTTGTGATCCCCTCCCCAAAAAGTTTTTGTGTGCCCACTGTTCGCTTGGTATATCTAAATTCCTGTATTTTCCATTGAAAACATCCAAAATACCTTTGCATATATGCCTTCTCCTTTTCCCTTTTCCTTAAAACATATCATTAGATGACCACGAGAAAGCAGAAATTTGAGGAGAAGAACATTTTGAAGGAAAAAACCTAAATTGTAAAGTCTCTAGCATCTAGACCATAATAGTTTTCAAAGAGGGTGACACTTTCACAAAAGGTCACTAGAAACACTCATGGGGCCATAGAAGCCTCATGTGCAGTTGTGCAGGTGGGAATTCTGTCGGTTCGCTTAAAGAAAGTTGATTTGAAGGGGTGGTGGCACTGAGTATCTGTTTTTTTCTGAAAGGGGTATGGTAGGCAAAATGCAGTTGTGAACCTTTTGTTCCAGAATCTAGAGTAATAGATACTAGCAATGTCTTGCACTCTACAGAAACACAGCTCAATTCATTGATTCATTGTTGCTGGGTGTAGGGGTTTGAACAGCTCTCTATAAAACAGAGTCCTTGAAAACACTGCCTGGACTGGGCCGAAAAGATAGTTCAGCTAGTAGGACACTTGCCTTGCATATGGCCTATCAGGGTCTATCCCTGGCACGCCATTCAGACCCCCAAACCCCACCAGGAGTGATCCCTGAGTGCAGAACCAAGAGTAAGTCCTGGGCGTTGCTGGGTGTGTTACACCCCTCCAAAAATAAGAAAAGGAAGGAGGAAAGCAAGTGGGAGAGGGAGAGAGAAAGAAAGAGGGAGAGGGATAGAGTGAGAGGGAGAACAGAGGGCACTTTCTGATTCCTGAGTACAGTGGGTAGGGCTCTTGCCTTGCACATAGCCAACACGAGTTCTGTCCACAACACTCTGTATGGTCCACCTGCCAGGAGTAGCTCCTGAGTGAGCCAGGATTAACCCTGGAGCACCACTGGGTATGGGAGGAAGAAGAAGAAGAAGGAGGAGGAGGAGGAGGAGGAGGAGGAAGAAGAAGAAGAAGAAGAAGAAGAAGAAGAAGAAGAAGAAGAAGAAGAAGAAGAAGAAGAAGAAGAAGGCGGAGGAGGAGGAGGAGGAGGAAGAAGAAGAAGAAGAAGAAGAAGAAGAAGAAGAAGAAGAAGAAGAAGAAGAAGAAGAAGAAGAAGAAATAAACCATTTCTTGAATAATCCACTAGCCTTGCTTAACTCTTAGAAAAGAAAACAGAAAAAGAACAAGAAAATATTTTTACTAGCTAACTTTTTGATTAATTCTCATCTTTAGGAATAAAATGAAGAAGGTAATATAGTGAAAAACATACATTTAGTGTTTAATTTAATTCATTAGTATCCAAGTTTGAAGATATGAAATTGGAATTGCAAGTCATGTGTTGAGACATTCAAAGGTCAAAATCATGGCAGGTTACAATGAGAAGAGAGATTTGGAATCAAACTTGGCAGAAATTCATGGCAAGATGATGTAAAAAATCTTAAAAGCACAAACTCATTGACTTACTCAAGCTTCATGTTTAATAATGTAATAAATCTGGCCCCCAAAATGTCCAATATGAAATTACATTGTCCAGTTAAAAATTTGAAATATTCGGAAAAATTGTTAAGAGAACACAGATGCACAAATGACTTTGACTAGCCTATGTAGGTCATTAATCAGACATTCATTTATTTATGAAAGACTCATTTACTAATTTAGAAAGACTCAGAGATTAAAAAAAATCCACTCACTTTTCTCAGACATCAAAGATCAAAGTCTAAAGAAAATTGATTCTGAATTTCTCAAGGCCTCTATGTCTTCTGTCAAGCTTCTGTCAAACTACAGTGAATTCAATTCACCACTATGTTTTTCTCAGTGTGGTTTTGGTTTAAAAGACTGTGTGTTATGTCTAAGTACTTTGTAGGAACTTACTGATGTATGATATATACTTAGAACTCACCAGAATTTTAGAGAAAATCATAGAGATCCAACCAGACCCTAATAATTAACTTTCAAATCACTGGGAGTAGGGGAAAGTAATGCATGAACCCACAACCACAACCTCAAAGCTCTCTCCTACAAGCAGCCGTAGAAAAAGGTTAGCAGCTGTTACAGAATGACTAATACTGACATCCAGAGCATCTGTGAGAATATCTGCTGACAGATGTTGAGCTTTTGAGCACAAGCATCAGGTGTTATTATTGCTACATCCATAGGGTGTAGGTTTTTCTACAGAAAACTCCAAAAATGTTGCTCAGTGAATAAACAATGAATACCGATACACCAAACTCCAGCTGCAAAAAGGCTGGAAAACATCATCGGTGCGGAAACCCAGGTCTACATCTGCCCAGTAAAAAAAACTATCTTCTGATATTCATAAACAAGTGATATGGTCTACTGATAGCAAACCAAAGAAAGATCTCTAGAAATGCTAACATCCAGAAGCGAAATCCAAGAACAGTGTGTATGCAGTCGCAAGTAAGTTACGGTGTACCCCCACACCGATTTTCTGCCAGTCATAGATGGAAAAGAGTGACAACCTTGTGAAACTCCAGAATCAACACTCTACCCACGGGAAGTGCTCTTGCAAGTCTTTGATAGTGCTGCCAGCTTCAGGAGATCTGTTTCCTCTGCCTCTACTCACTCCTTCCCCCCAGAACAACAGGAACGGATGACTAATACATAGAGTTATCTCTTCTCCCCGACTGCTTGGAGCAGCATTTCTCAAGGGGAGGAGGAGAAAGATAATGCAACGTGGGCATGGGTGAAAATCAGGTAAATCAGGGAGGCCACCATAGGAGATTAGGGGGTCAACTAGTAGGACGGAGGACCACAGGAACTAACAAGGAGGGAAGCAATTGGAAGAGAGGCGGGAAAGGTTGAGAAACACTGGTGTAGCAGATGATCTCATTTAGAGAAGTAACATACTTTAGAATAAGTCCTTTGCACACTTCACAAGAAGTTCTCCAAATCACCAGTGTGAAAGTTTATAAGCAGAGAGAACAGCCTACTTGGGGTAACAACAAAACGGTGGTAATTTGGGTACTTTTCATGGGCCAGGAACGATGCTAAAATCAGTTTATATTCACTACTACTTTATTGAGCCTCCTTGACACATGAAACAGGTCCTTTGAATCTCACTTGACAGATAAAACAATTAAGCTTTAAATCATTAAATATAGGGGCGGAGGGATAGCAGAGCAGGTAGGGTGTTTGCCTTGCATACAGCCGACCCGGGTTCTATTCCCAGCATCCCATATGGTCCCCCGAGCACCACAGGAGTAATTCCTGAGTGCATGAGCCAGGAATAACCCCTGTGCATCGCCGGGTGTGACCAAAAAAGCAAAAAAATAAAAATAAAAATAAATAAATCATTAAATATATTCACAGGGTCAAATGGTGGTAACAGTCAGGCCACAACTATGAAATAACCATGCTCTTAGTATGATGTGTATTAGAGAAATAGCCTTTTTTGGCATTTGCAGAGTAATAAACTGTTTCTGCTTTTAAAAATTTCTTACATCATTTTAATCAGATTTTGCTATCTGTAATTTGTAGAATTTAAAAGTAAAGTACATCTGGCACAATATTACTTCAAATACAAGAATCTATATCATCATCTCTCATCCATGTAGGAATTCTAAATTACTATTTCAAAGGCTTCTGTGCACATAACAAGTTATGGAATCAATGGTGCATAACAAGTTATGGAGTCAATGTTGCATGATAAAATTAATGCATGTGTATTTTTTAAAAGACAGAAAACAAGTAGACAAGAAGTGCCACCAACCAAACATAATTGTTAATTTGGAAAACATGCGATTTAGACTTCTAAATATAATTTGATTTCTCACATGAACATCTCTTCTCTTCAAAACACCCATAATTCTGAATCAGAGAGTACAGGTGATAAGGCACTTGCTTTGTATCTGGCGGGCCCCAGTTCACTCCCCAGCACCACATATGGTCCCCTGAGCACTGCCAGGAGCAACCCCATGAGTGTGGCCCAACACCTTTCCTAAATATTATGAAACAGAGAAAAAACTCAAGTGTTGGAAACCAAGGGGACATTTTATAATAGCATCTCCATGTGGGAGTTAAAGAAAAATTGACTGAAAAGGAATTTATAATTTTCTTTAAATTACCTCATTCCTCAATCTCAACTGACATCCATCTTCAATGAATACTCCAGAAATTTGTCAGTAGTAATTTTAGGAACTCTACATCATTTCTCAGACTCTACCTATAAATGTGCTAAACTGCCGTTTGTTTGAAGAGAGCCGCAAATGATGCTTTAGAACTAGCAAATAGAACAGCACACAAATAACAAAATGAAAAAAGTATTTTTTCTCTTCCTAGGGACCACACCCATCAGTGCTAGGGCCTGGGGCCTGGGGAGGCCAGGGTGAGGCTATACCTGGCAATGCTTGGCAGAAGTGCCAAAGTGCTCTGCAATTCTTGGGAGTCACCAGAGCCACATGGCAGAAAGAATCAAACTCAGTTCCTTCCATTTCTGGCACTGTGCTCTACCACTCGAGCTATTTCTTTGGTCCCAGTGAAGGAAGTTTGTATATCACTCTTGTTAAGCTCTCCCATTGCTTCAAACTTCTCTAAGTCACAAACTTTTGAGTGATTGCCCGCAAACTGGGATCAAAAAAACAACAGCAGGTTTACAATCTCCTGCTCAGAGCCTTCTCAAAATGAGAACATGATTTGCTTAGTGCATAATATAAAAATATCAATTTATTCAGTACCGTATCACTCTATCACTGTCATCCCATTGTTCATCAATTTACTTGAGCAGGTGCCTGTAACGTCTTCATTCGTCCCAGCCCTGAGATTTTAGCAACCTCTCCTTACTCGTTTTTCCCAACGCTGCCCTATTGGAGCCTCTTTCAAGGTCAGGGGAAAGAGACCCGTCATTGTTACTGTTTTTGGTATATCGAATATGTCATGGGTAGCTCGCCAGGCTCTGCCATTATTCAATACATGGCATTAAAATGTTCCCTTTTAATCTACTAATAGTATAGAAATGATAACACAGGTTGCAGGTAGTCCCTGGTTCGAGTTACACACTCGGATACTTCTCCCATCAAGTTGACAGGACCTGAATGTGATACTTCCACTTCCCACCAAGAGCTCTGAAACCCGCCTTTTATTTCTCTTTTCTTCTCATTCCATAGGGAGTCAAGTGGGAATTCTGCCTATGTCATTCTAGGTTATGTTAAGTAAGCACTTATTGTAAACAAGCATTAGGTATTAAGTGAACACAGTATTTATTTTTATTTTATTTTATTTTATTTTATTTTTATTTTATTGAATCACCATGGATAGTTACAAGCTTTCATGTTTGGGTTACAATCACACAATGATCACACCCATCCCTCCATCAGTGCACATTCCCCACCACCAATATCCCCAGTATACCCTCCCTTTCCCACCCTCCCCCTACCTCCATGGCAGACAATATTCACCATACTCTCTCTCTCTCTACTTTTGGGCATTATGGTTTGCAATACAGACCCTCAGAGGTTATTATGTTTGGTCCTTTGTCTACTTTCTGCACACATCTCCCATCCTGACTGATTCCTCCAGCCATCTTTTTCTTAGACATCCCTTGTCTATTCCAGCTGCCTTCTCCCCTTTGCTCATGAGGCAGGCTTCCTTCCAGCTATGGAGCAATCTACCTGTCCCGTGTATCTACTATCCTTAGGTGTCAGTCTCATAGTACAGCGGGTAGGGCATTTGCCTTGCATGCAGCCAACATGGCTGACGCGAGTTCGATTCCTCCGTCCCTCTCGGAGAGCCCAGCAAGCAACTGAGAGTATCTCGCCCGCACGGCAGAGCCTGGCAAGCTCCCCGTGACATATTCAATATGCCAAACACAGTAACAACAAGTCTCATGATAAAGACGTTACTGGGCCCGCTCGAGCAAATCGATGAACAACGGGAGGACCGTGATACTCAAGTGAGTGCAGTCCTTCTATGTCTGTCCCTCTCTTTCTGACTCATTTCACTTAGCATTATACTCTTCATGTCTATCTATTTATAAGCAAAATTCATGACTTCATCTCTCCTTACAGCTGCATAGTATTCCATTGTATAGATATACCAAAGTTTCTTTAACCAGTTATCTGTTCTAGGGCACTTGGGTTGTTTCCAGATTCTGTCTATTGTGCTACAATGAATGTATAGGTACAGATGTCATTTCTACTGATCTTTTTTCATCCTCGGGATATATTCCCAGAAGTGGTGTTATGAGGTCATATGGAAGTTCAATTTCTAGTTTTTGAGGACTGTCCATATTGTTTTCCAGAAAGGCTGGACTGGTAGGCATTCCCACCAACAGTGGAAGAGTGTCCCTTTTTCCCCACATCCACGCCAGCAGTGGTTGCTTTTGTTCTTTTGAATGTGTGCCAGTTTCTGTGGTGTGAGATGATATCTCATTGTTGTTTTGATTTGCATCTCCCTGATGGCTAGTGATGTGGAGCATTTTTTCATGTGCCTTGTAGCCATCTGTATTTCTTTTTTTGAGGAAACTTCTGTTCATTTCTTCTCCCCATTTTTTTGATGGGTTTGGAGATTTTTTTCTTGCACAATTCTACTAGTGTCTTGTATATCCTCAATATGAATCCCTTATCAGATGGGCATTGGGTAAATATTCTTTCCCATTCTGTGGGCTCTTTCTGTATTTTGGTCACTGTTTCTTTTGAAGGTGAGCACAGTATTTAACTTCAAAACAGAAAAAAGTATTACCCTTTCATTCCTGCTTCCTATCATTCATACTCTCTCTCATTTCAGACCATAGTTCAGAGGTTCTAACTCACAAGTGATTTCTACATGGAAGAAAAAGAAAACATAAAAAGGACAAGAAGCAGAGGGCCGAAGGAAGTAGGCACTCTTACGGGAAGCAGCAAATTAACTTGAATTCTTGATAGAGGAGCTGCTGCTCCTCTGATATTGATGTTGATATTTTCAAGCTACTTTCAAAGGTCCTTCAATACTTTCAGGAATAAAAAATATAGAGTAAGTTGCTTAGAGTTACACTTAGAGTTTGAAGAAGATAGACATTTTTCTTGGAAAGCAGAGGACAAAGAGAAGTTCCTCCAGGTAAATTAAAGGTAAGGTTCCTCAGCTCTCGGATGAAATTATATAATTTCCTGCCAAGTGGCTATAACTAGAGTCAAGTAGCAGGGCTCTTACAAAGTTATCAAAGGATTTGTACTTGTTTCACAGAAATGTCTTGTTCAGTTAAGGCCTGTGTTACTGAAATAAGATGAATATTTTGTATTTTCACTTAGAATGGTGGGACTGTCTGCTTATTGAAAACTTTTAAGTTACTTTTTTGACCATTTATTTTGGTATAGTCATATTATCTCTTGACCTCCTGTAAGCCCAAAGCCTAGGGCAAAATTTAGGGTCTAGAGAACCTATAGGCTCTCACCGTCTTAAGGAGAACTTAAGGAGAACCCTGGGAAATTGTAGAAATATTTAGAGTATAGGGCAGTGACAACTAAAATGAAACCATTCTTGCCAGCTAGTGAAGGGAAACTGAGGCTTCCTCTTCCATTCTCAGGGTCTTGGGTGTTGACCTTTTCCACAGAGTCTCTCTAATATAACCTCTCCACTTCCTGCCAAGAAACAATTTCAAATTATTTGCAGGCTTTCTAAAGAATCATAGATGCTCTTATGCAGAATGAGATTCCGAAGTGGTTTGAGAAGAAACTCAGCGGTACATCAAGCTAAGCTTGATTTTTCTAAATTTACATCAGAACTAGTCTCATTTTATACATTTTTGTCATTGAAAGATATTTATAAAATGCTATTTTTATACAGCAAATTGAAGAACGTTTTCCATTTGAGAAAAAAGAAAAGTGCCGATGGAATATGAATAGACTGGCTAAACTGGATTTAGCAGCCTCTCGGATTCCCACCCCCACCCCTGCCCCCCATAGCCACCCACTTGGGAGGCACTATGGGTATTGGATTAGTGGCCAAACACAAAGAAATTTCTTCCTTCTTTATCTTTAATATTCTGTCATCAGTAGGTACTCCTAAATACAAGTCTAGGTACACCCATAAAGTGAATTCAAATTCTCTCTTTCTAATAAAGTGCCAAATGCAGTTTTTTTTTAAAAAAAGTTTTAGTTTTGTTTTTATTTTTCAGCTCCGGGATCTGAACCCAGGGCCTCACATATGCAAGGCAAGTCCTTTAACACTGAGCCATACATAGCCCAGTATATATTCCATACTTACGTTTTAATTGAATCATGATTAGATACACTATTACAACGTAGTTCATGATTGGGTTTCAGTCATACACTGTTCCAACATGTGCTCGCTCTCTCTCTCTCTCTCTCTCTCTCTCTCTCTCTCTCTCTCTTTCTCTCTCTTTTTCTCTCTCTTACCTTTAAATATTATGTTCTGCAATGCAGGTCTGTACTTTTTAAAAATTCAATGAATCATTTATAAGTTTCAAAATTACTATATAAATGTTCCCAGAATTGTTTCTGTTTGCCACATAGACAATAAAAACTTAAAAGAATGAATTTCCAAGAACATTGTTAGAAGAACAACTTTTACATAAAGCCTAAACAATACTCTAACTTCATTTGACTTTGAACTTTAAAAGGAAATTTTCTTGGTCTATAGTCTTTTCTTCTTGACACCAAAAACTGAAAAAACAAACAGTTAACGGGTAACACAATGCTGCAAGCATGGCTAAACTGACCTAGATCAGAAGAAGACAAGTCAAAGCAAAACTAAACACTGAATCAAACACACGAGACTGGCGAGATTCCCAGAAGGTCACCAAACTTGCACTTAAGAAAATTTTCAACGTTTCCTGAAATTTTCAGACATCTCTGAGTTTTTCATTAGGAAAAAAGCAAAATTCCAAAGCAGCAAGGAGGGAGAAAAACTACATGGAGCCTTAGAAAAGACAAAAGGGGTGGGAGGGGTTACTCTCTTTGTCACAATTCATAATTACATACTTCTTGGCATTATGGGCATATTTTAAGTAGTTTTTCAATAAGGAAAGTTTTATACTGTCCTTGGGGTTTTTTTTTGTTTGTTTGTTTGTTTTTGAGTCATACCCTAAAGTACACAGGGCTTAGGTCAAACTCCTAGCATCCCAATGCAATGCCAAGGATCGAACCTGGGTCAGCGCCCACAAGGCAAGCCCCTAACCCACTTTACTCCGGCTCCAGCCCCAAGGAATATGTTCTAATTTAGAAAAACCCTGAAATCAAACTGAAGTGTGGCGGCAATCTACAGCACCATGTATGACTTTGTTCTAGGCTTCCATCACATTCCCCAATTTTTCGGGATGGGAGGTCACCGAATGATAAATCTACTGAGTAGAACTCAGGAGACTCACAATGTTACCCAGTGCCACCGAACTATTCAGGAGCTCTTGGCCAAGAAATATGTCTCCAAGGCTTTTTTCCCCTCTTGCTGATAGGCAAATTCTACTGCTCATTAACATTCAGAGTCCAAGAAAATCCAAGGAACATAGTAAAAGAATACACTCATTACAGACCCTCTATATGGGCTATGACTCTTCCTTTTCACAGAAAATCCACTTGTAATTGTTTATTCACTGCGGGTATCCAGCAGCATTGCAAAAAGTGTCTCCTGTGCTTCCAACGTGCAATTCAGTTTGAGACCCAAGATTAAAATACTGAATTTTTTTTTACCCCAAAGTATGGGCTCTGGTTAGCAGCAGCAGTATCTGAGAACTTTAAAAAATGTTCAAAATGTATGATCTTCTGAAAAACTTGGAAGTACTTGACTTTTCTGAAGCAAATTTCCCCACCAGCTAAATCAGAGGAGCCCGTCAAATGTCCATAACCTAAGTGCTACCTCTTTTTTAGGACCAAACTTTTAGAACTGAAAGCAGCATCAGTTTAAAATATTCATTATTATCCTAGGTGAAATAATAGCGGTCATGGTCACGGTCCTCCCGTTTTTTATCGATTTGCTCGAGCAGGCCCAGTAACATCTCCATCGTGAGACTTGTTGTTACTGTGTTTGGCATATCGAATACAACACGGGCAGCTTGCCAGACTCTGCCCTGTGGGCAAGATACTCTCGATAGCTTGCCGGGCTCTCCGAGAGGGGCGGAGGAATCGAACTCAGGTCGGCCACATTGGCTGCTTGTAAGGCAAATGCCCTACCGCTGTGCTATCGCTCCAGCCCAGGTGAAATAATAGCAAATTTTTAAAACATTTGCAATAATCCAGATAGTATTAAAGAAAATTTATATATGAGTGCAATTACTCCTGACAACAAGCTCAGAGAAGTAGGTACTAACACTTAGTTCTACTAGTGAGAAAATAGAAGCAAATACAGAGACAAAACAAAAGAAGAAATGCAGTGTGTCAGAGATACAGTGAAAAGGAGACCCCGCTCACCTTCTCTGGAAAAGAGAATAAGGACTTCCCCCATTTTTTTAATTGAAAAAATTAAAAAAACATGTAACAGTGAGCTATGGTTACAATTGAAAATTGCATGTTTGAATTTCAGTCATACAATGATTGAACATCCTTCCCTCCACCAGTGTACATTTTCCATCACCAAAGTACCCTCGCCTCCATCCCATCACTGCCTGCTGCCCCTCTGGCCAGACAATTTCCCTCTTGCTTTCTTTCTACTTATGGGTATTATGGTTTGCAATACAGTTAGTGAGAGACCATCAAAAATTTTTAAATGGGGTGATCCTTGGGCACAGCGAGAGAAGTAAGCCTTATTCAATGCTGGATGTGACCCAAAACTACAAGAATAAATAACTAAATAAACACATAAATAAATAAAAGTGAAGGACCAAGAGATAGAGCAGCAGGTAAGGCGCTAGCTAGCCTTCTATGCAGCCAACCTGGCTTCGGTTTCCAGCACCTCATATGAGCTCCTGAGGCGTGGCCTGAAAACAATTGGATGTGGCTGGCCATGTTTTGATATGAGCACTTCATATGATACCAAGCACTGCTGGGTAGCCAAAGTGATTTATGAGCACGAAGCCAGGGCAAGCCCTGAGCACTGCTGGATATGCACCCACCCCGCCTTCAAACCAAACAAACAAAAAAATAATTTAACTCTAAGATAATCCAGCAATTCCACTCCTTGGTATCTCTGAGAACGTACATGAACCGTCCTTCAAAAATACATAAGCACGCCTATTTTTATTGCACTGCTCTTAATCATAGCCAAGATCTAAGAAAACCCTTTGTTCTGAGACAAATGAATGGATAAAGAAACAATACACGGTGCATATGCTGCCTGAGCTCAGGTGCTGCTTGCGCCCACTTTGCCGAGCACATGTGGGCTGAGTACATGTGTCGCCGCATCTCCCCTCTTGAGATGTGGACTTTCATGCTTTTGTGTCTAATGTTAGGATGTGTGTAGGGGCTCTCTCTGCCCTTGGAGAAGCCTGTGTTCTCTCTTGAGTACATTACTCTCTCTCTCACTCTCTTCCCCTCCACACCTTAAAAATCCTCCAAATAAAATCTATTTGTTTCAAAAAAAAAAAAGAAGCAATACACAAGGGAATGCTACTCAGCCCAAAGAAAAACTAAAATTTTACATTTGGCCACAACCATATTGGGTATGGGGGGGCCTACAAGAAAAATGAATCAGGAGGAAGAAGATATTATCAGGGTACCTCACTCATATGTGGTGTGTAACGAAGTAGAACAAGAAAACAACACCCTTGGGGTCAAGGCAATAGTACAACGGGGAGGGCGTTTGCCTTGTAAGTGGCCAATGGGATTCGAACCCGGCATCCCATATGGTCCCCCAAGCACTGTCAGGAGTAATTCCTGAGTGCAGAGCCGGGAGGAACCCCTGAGCATCACTGGGTGTGACCCAAAAAGCAAACAAAAAGAAAACAACACCCATTGAAAACAAGCCTGTAGACTCTGACAGAAGAATCAATGTTAACCAGCAAGAGAGTGATACTGGTACTTTCTCTATCCTAAACGTCCGTTAACCCCCACACAACTTGTGACAAGCTTCCAACCATTAACCAGTCCTCCTGATCCCTGTTTTCCCTGACCTTGAATATTAGTCTCATACTATTTTTTTTATGTCCCATAAATGAGTACAGTCCGGTATGACAATAATAGTTAGAAGTGATCACTCTGGACAAGAATGTGTTGAAAGCAAGTTAAAGGATAAAAGGATATACATGATAACCTTTTAGTGTCTGTATTACAAACCATAAAGCCCAAAAGGAGAGAGAGAGAAAGAAACAGAGAGAGAGAAATAGGGAGATAGAGAGAGAGGGAGAGAGGAGAGAGAAGGGGGAGGGAGGTGGGGAGGAGAGGAAAAGGGGCAATGAGAGGGAGAGGGTGGGGGAGGGAGGCGGGGAGAGGGAGGAAGAGAGAGACAGAGACAGAGAGAGAGACAGAAAGAGAGCTTCCATAGTGTTTGGGGGGGGAGGGTAACGGGATATTTGTGGTGGAAAATGAACACTGGTGAAGGGACGGGTGTTGGAACATTGTATGACTGAAACCCAGTCATGAACAACTTTTTATAATTGTGTATCTCACTATGATTCAATTGAAAACTAATTCAAAAATTTGTTTTTAAAAAGGAGAGTGAAGGAAGGTTGGCAGACAGAAAGCATCCTATGAACAGTGATAGAGAGGTCCTGGCATTTTGGGACTGGTAAGGCATAAGCATTTAGACTTTTGCAAAACATTGTTTTCTCAATTTTAAAACAATTTGTTCTTCTCATTCAAGTTCAGAAAACTAAGGTAGAATTAGAACTTGAGACGGAGCAAGGTAGGAAACTGAGTTTCAATGGCTAATTCTATTTGAGTACTTGGATTATTGGCCAGATAGACATATTTCAAATGCAGTTTTCATAAAAATGATATTGAATCAGGCTCAACTATTACGACCCCAAGCTAAAAAATATAGTCCCCAAATGACAAATGCAAAATAAAAACACGTATCCATTTCCTAGAATGGGTTTTATTCCCAAGAGTTTTGGAATGAACCTTAAAAGTAGAACCAATCACTATGGAGCAAACAAGGGCCCTCAAGATGAATCTAACTGAATTCCAGGTCAAAACCTTTCTAAGTGAGGCAAGCTATGTATACAAGTACAATTAAGCTCACGTCTTTATGATCCTCTCTGCCCTGGGTCGTCTGCCTCTGAGGAAAAATTTGTGATGTCTCCGTCGGGCATTGAAATACTGGTTACTCCAAATTGTCCATTCACTGCAAGTAGTGCTGTTACATCCTATCACTGTGAATTGCATCATCACAGACTCTCTAGCACTTCCGTTATATTATCCAGAACACATAATTGGACTTGATTACTGAATATTTGAGTTTGCTTCCACATGCCTTCTTTTTCCCCATCAAGAGATAGGCCTCTCTTTCGGAATTTCAAAATCACATGGCCCTACTGCAGCCACGCGACATCATATGTTATTCATAACCAGCAAGAGAACACAAATTGTCTATTGTTGCCTTTTCAGCATATCTGAGTGTTGGGGTAAAATCTCAAATAATAATGGTGGGTCTGGTGTCGAAATATTGAATGTGATCAAAGTAGAGAGAGAGTAATGTGGAAATCAACTGCCCCACAGGTGGAGGGAGGGTGTGGAATGGGGGTATACTAGGGTTTTTGGTGGTGGAGAATGGGCACTGGTGAAGGTACGGGTGTTTCATTGTATGGCTGAGACTTAGACCCAAAGGCTTTGTAACTGCTCTCACGGTGATTCAATAAATAAAATTATAAAAAATGAAAAAAAAAGTAAGGTGGAGTTCATGCACAATTCAATCAGCTAATTAGTGGCTGAATAAATAGCAGTACTCCTACAAAAAAAAAAGAGATAGGCCTCTCTCTGAACACTCCTTTTCATTCCCACATGAGAAGATGATTTCTACACAGTGCACCAAACAAAAACTTCGCTTACATTAAATTGTAAATACCATCAATCTGCAACATTGAATTCTAACTATAATTTAATTCATATTTAATTATGATTTTGAATATATCTTAATGAAGACCTGGTTCCCTGCATTGAAGAATCACTAAGATTTGCTTCTTTATTTAAAAAAAAATACATTTTTAGTCACCTTGTTTTACAATCCTATTATTTTTCTTTTTTTATGTAGGAGTATTGCTATTTATTCAGCCATTGATTAGGCTGATTGAATTGGGCATGAACTCCACTTACAATACTATTAACGACAAGATTTCATGCACAATGTTCCAACTTCTTATTTGCTTGCACTTGTATCATATTTAGTCTTCTAACATAGATAATTGGAACTAATCAGGGGTTAACATTTTGTGTTTAAAGATACAAAAGAACAAGAGAGAACAAGGCAGAGTCTTCCACCCTGTGCTTGACTGTCCCCACCAGGGTCCAACAGCTGAAGACCTCCGGGCCCCAGCCAAGGCCATGCTGGGACCACTCTCCACACACTTGGATGAGCCTCACGCATAAAAGAACTGGCAGAGGAACCCAGGTGTGTGGGACCCGGGGCTGAGATCTCCAAGCCTGCACGGTTTGGGACTGGACCTGCCAGTAGGTAGACAGTTACACCCACCAACTGCCGTGTAACCCCAACAACGGCCAGGATCCAGAGATTATCACACTCAGCTCCCGGAAGCGGGAGTCATCTTGTCATCTCATTCCTACTTTGGACAACCTGGCAGGCTACCAAATGTAACCTGCCCACACGGCAGAGTCTGGCAAACTCCCCGTGGTGTACCCAATATGCCAAATACCAGTGACAATGATGGGTCTCATTCTCTTAACCCTGAAAGAGCCTTGAATATGGCACTTTAAAAAAAAATCTCAGGGCTAGGACGAAGGAGACGTTACTGGGGCCTGCTCGAGGCAATCGACGAACAACAGGATGGTCGTGATCGTGATCGTGATTTAAAGATACAAGATGATTTATAAAGAGGCACCCTAATTTTGGTATCTCATATTCTATTTTTATCGCTTCAGTAAAATGAAAATCAAGACTTATTTCAAGTGAGGAATCATTTGGCACTCTTTCTGAAATTAATTCCATACATGTTTTTTCAAGTAAAACTATTTTTGATCCTAAGAGGGCCATCCAGATCAGATTCAGACAAATAGTGTGAAGGGAATTGCTAGTTTGTGTATGTGATTTGAAGCATTTTGAAATTATTTCAGTTAAAAAGGAAAAGGACTCTTAAATTACCTCACTAAACATTCTGCCAGTTTAGGCCTGTCCATATTCTCTGTCCTTATTTTGCTTTCTTTTATAGTCTTGAACAAACCTTGATGTAACTGGATAAGGTTTTATTTTATTTTCTCTCAGGAACCTCAGAAACAGCAGCAAGTACTTTTAAACTGGTTCTCTTAAGGCCGCAGAATGTTTTCCATGTGATTTTCGTTTGCAAAGAATGATACTCATGGAGAGTCAGATTTTAAAGAATACTTAAATGTGAACTATTAATAGATTATAAATGTCACCAGAGAGTGAAATCCTTTCGTACAGATAATGATTAACTTGGCTGTTGATTTGAACCAACTATCTAAAACTAAAATCTAGAAGTTTCCACATATAAAATGAAATAAAATGAAGTATTTTTATAATTTACCCTTGACTTATAATACTCGAAAGGTTTTGGAGTATGGCCATATATTTCCATGTGTATGAAACTCAGAGCAAACTCTATCAAAGTTCCGGTGTCATTACAGTATCAGAATGATACACATACCTGTTTCTTCCCGTCCTCTTTGCCTTTCAACTGTTCACATATTTTTCACAGATTCTAAGAGCTACCTTTGAAATTCTGAAAATCCTAAGGGTGTAGTTGGCACATATATACAAAATCTGAATCTGACCATTGTATTAACATAGGTTTCATTTCAGGGTATTTGGGGATTTGGATCTGTGTGTTTGTGTGTGTGTGTGTGTGTGTGTGTGCACGCACCTGTGTGTATGCACACGTTGCGTGTACACGTGTGTACTCACACAAGTTTGCACACACATTTTTGGCTAACAGATTCCATTTATTGTGTATACACTTTAGAAGCTTTATTTCGTTTAATTTTGACAACCATGTAAGAATACTGAATTAAGCACTATAAAATCTGCTTGAGTAAAGTGAGGCTTGGAGAAGTTATTCAACTGTCCAGAGTACTGAGAAACAGAAAATCAGGCAGGGTAGGATGGGGGGGATGGGGTGGGAGGGATACTGGGATCACTGGTGGTGGAGAATGGGCACTGGTGGCGGGATGGGTATTTGATCATTGTATAATTGAAACCCAAGCACAAAAATTTGTAAGTCTACAACTGTACCTCATGGTGTCTCATTAATAAAAATTTTTTTAAAAAGTAGGGCTGCTTCAAATGACAGCTCCTGGGGGCTGGAGTGATAGCACAGCAGGGAGGGCGTTTGCCTTGCACGTGGCCGACCCGGGTTTGATTCCCAGCATCCCACACCGTCCCCCAAACACTGCCAGGAGTAATTCCTGAGTGTAGAGTCAGGAGGAACCCCTGGGCATCGCCAGGTGTGACCCAAAAAGCAAAAAAACAAAAACAACCAAAAAACAGAAGACAGTTCCTTTTCCTTACTACCTTCCTCCAGTTCTCTAAACACAGGCTGAGTGCCTCTCCCTTAACTGGTCTAGATACTTCAATCACCAATTGGAACAGAAATAGCTTGGAAAATAAATGTTCCCTGCAGATAAACTTTTGGTACAGTTAGCACTTGTACCCCACAGTGCACATGTCCTGGGTCTGAGTCATACACCTACTCTCTCTCTTTCTCTTTTTCATTCAAAGTTGGAATTTGTAATCTATTTAAGCCCACTTGCAAAGTAGTTCTATTTCTGTACTAATGACTTAGAAACAGCTGGATTTTTTCTTAGCCAAATTTTTGAAATCCCAGATCTCTATTGAGAGAGAGAGAGAGAGAGAGAGAGAGAGAGAGAGAGAGAGAAAGTACTTCTGATAATCCAGAATTCAGCAATGCTAAATTCCCTTTCACCCTGATGAACTGGTGTGAATCCCTTAAAATCTCCAGATATTGAGGATAAAGGTGAGAAAAAAAATCCTAAAAATTGCAATATTCCTGTTACATGAACAGATGCTAAAATTTGAACTTAATCTTATAGGGGGCAAAACGTTTATGTGATTGCAACTTGAATACTTCTGTGTGCATTTTTGCCCTCTTTGGCTTCATTTCGTCTCTAAATAGAAAAAAAGAAAATTCCCGTTCTTTCCTAAAACAAGTATGCAAATTTTACCACGTAAAAATTGCTCGGGGTGGGGATGGTTACATCTCTGTCCCGCTTAGCATCTTCCAAAGCCCACAGTGGGTTTTGCTTGAACCTGAGTAAAAAGCCCTATGGAAGAACAAGGGGGGGGGGTCTCTCCAAATAGTGAACAGCTTCTCCTTACCCAGTTAAGAGAGTTGGCAGGTGTTTTTACCCCAACCTTTAACTCAGCTCAGAAACTTGCACTCCTACGCCTGGAGGGCCCATTAAAGAACAAAAGGCGGGACCCAACCCCAGAGCTACGGATTCTGGAGCCCAGAGGAACCAACGCGCAAGACTTTGCATTTCCAAAAGTCCCCCAGGTGATGCCAGGCTGCTGGGCGACATCCGCGCTGCGCTCAGTACCCTAGAAGCGCTCTATCAAAGAATCAGCTGAGAACAACTCTTTTCCCAGCCGAAGCCCCCCTCCCACCTCCAGCCACATCTTAAAGCTCTCAGAGGGAGTCGGGGGGCTCGGCGATCTTTAAAGAAGCTCTGGTGGACCCCCAGGCAGGGCACCGACCTCCTGCGCTCCCGGACGCCCCACGTGTCTATTTCACGGACCCTTCTAAGAAGGGGAAGGCAAAAAAAAAGGTGAGTGGAGTCGAAGGCAGTGTAAAGCGCCCCTTATTATTTGCGGCCAGGGGTCCACCAGCAAAAGGTAGAAAATTTCACCCCCGTCCCGACCTCACCCCGAAACCCCGGGTCCCCGCAGAGACAAATTTTGCAAGACGCATCCAGACCTCCCAGACTCCCAGCCTGAGCGCCAGGTTCACGGAATCAGGGAAGAACACTGCAACCGCGGGACACTGCATCAAAGGAAGAATCCCTTCCGTGAGGGCAGGTCGTGGAGACCCCCTGTGGGATAGGCTGTTAGCAAAAAGGGGAGCCAGCGGCGTCTCCTTACCTGGCGCAGCGTCGGGGACTCTGCCTTGCAGCTGGGGCCGCTGCGCCTTTGTGCCAAGGATGCGTGGCTGTCCCAGGACGCTTAGCAACACCACCTCCACTTGGTGCGCAATCCAGGTTGAAGTGAATTTGCTGCCCAGCAGCCCGGGGAGGCTTCTGCAAGTGTGGCGCAGCTGAAACTTAGCTCTCAGCCCCCTGGAGGCGGAGCCCGGGCGATAAGGTTTTTTCGCCCAGAGAAGAAGGCTGGATTGCGGGTGTGGAACTCCCCCGTGCAAATTGCTTTTGGAAACTTGGTGGGCACGTGCTCAGTGCAAATTCGGCTTGTCCAGAAGAGGAGACACTGGGAGAGGCAAGACCAGGTATCTCTGAGGTTACAAGGGCATGGAATTTACATAGAAGTGGCACTGCATGGAAAGTATCATGCTAAGAGAAATGAGTCTGAAAGAGAGGGACAGACATAGAAAGATCGCATTCATCTGGGGAACATAAAGTAACAAAATAGGAGACTAACACCCCAAAATGGCCGAGATAAGTACCAGGAGGTTCACTCCATGACTTGGAGGCCAGCCGCACATGCTAGGGGGAAAGGCAGCTCAGATAGAGAAGGGAGCACCAAGTAAAGGGTGTTGGGAGGATCCTCCCAGGATGGGAGCAACATGCTGAAAGTTGACTATAGACCAAACATGATTGTCACTCAATGCCTCTTTTGCAGACCACAGCACCCAAAAGGAGAGAGAGAACAAAAGGGAATGCCAGGCCACAGAGGCAGGGTGGAATGGGGGGGGGGATGGGGGGGATACTGGGATCCGTGGTGGTGGGAAATGGGCACTGGTGGAGGGATGGGTATGTGATCATTGTATAATTGAAACCCAAGCACAAAAATCTATAAGTATACAACTGTACCTCATGGTGTTTCACTAATAAAAATTAAAAAAAAAAAAGAAGGGTAGTACGTATGAGAGGAGGCAGAGATCTGCCAAGTGTCGCCTGCAGAGGTCTCTGTGACCTGGAGAATTGAGAACAGGTAGGCAGAACCCGGTCAGAGGTAGCTGGGGATTCCCTTTCAGGTACTAGGTAAAGCAGTTACATTTGAGGACTTGGCATTTAGGGGAAGTTCTGGAATGGAATATCTGCTTAGGAAAATCAAGGTTCTCTGTCCACATACAGGAGCCAAAATTTGTTTTATATGTTTATGGACGTGCTCTGCCAATGCCTCCCTTACCTGTCCCTCTCTCCCTTTTTATCTCTCTGATTCCCCCACGTTCCACCTCCACTGGTTGCCCTTCCTTAATAAACCAGTGTGGTCTTTGCTCTTGAGATTGAATCCAGTCTTTTTCCCTTTTCTCTGCTCTATTCAGGTCTCCCAAAGAAGAATAGAAAGAGCTATGCTTGGAATATCATGTTTCACTCAAATGAGAGAAAGAATCCGGAGTTCCGACCTCCGTCGACGATCAAGGATCAGGGACGCTGTCTCATTTGCCAAGGTGTCGAAAATCAGATGGGCTGGTCACGTAATGAGATTTAAAGACGACCGCTGGACTCGAGCTGTTACCGACTGGATCCCACGGGATGTCAAAAGACCGCGTGGCCGCCCACCGACCAGATGGTCAGACTTCTTCGTCAAGATCATGAACGATCGGTTTGAGGCCCTTCATGTTCCCGGAGCGAACAGACGCCATTGGGCTACACTAGCACGCGACAGGGACAAATGGAGACGCTACTGGCGCCCGCTCGAGCAAATCGACGACTAACGGGAAGTTAAGTGATTAAGTGATTCAGTGGTCTCTGCTCTAAACCACCCCTTAGCCTCCTTTGCTACTTGCTTGCTTCTCTCACAGATCTCAAATGTCACTAGGAGAAAGAGCCCTTCCATCACACCTCCATCCAAATGTTTGTTGAAGGAAGGTTCCATTTGGATGGAGGCCGCTGGAAGGACTTCCTTCCCCTATCTCCATTTAAGTATTTTCGTTTTTTTTTTTTTTGGGGGGGGGACACACCTGGCAGAGCTTAGGGGACCATAAGAGATGCCAGGGATTGAATCCAGGTAGGCCGTGTGCAGGGCCCACTGTGCTATCTCTCTGGCCTTGTTTATTTGAGTTTGGGGAACCATCACTGGCGGTGCCCAGGGCTTCCTCCTGACTTTCCACTCAGGGATCGCTTCTGGTGGTGCTCAGGGGACCATATAGGGTACCAGGTATTGAACCGAGATCAGCAGCCTCTTGTTACTGTGTTTGGCATATCGAGTACGCCATGGGTAGTTTGCCAGGCTCTGCTGTGCAGGCGAGATACTCTCGGTAGCTTGCCAGGCTCTCTGAGAGGGGCGGAGGAATCGAATTTGGGTCGGCTGGGCCAGGCGTGTGCAAAGCAAACGCCCTACCACTGTGCCATCGCTCCAGACCTCAGACACATCACTCGATGAAATTTTCTTATTTTTGAGTTTTGCATTCATCACAAGGTATATTCTATGAGGACAGAGAACTTGTTTTCAACTTTATTCTTTGTACTTCACATAATACTGGGATTTAGCAAGTGTTTGATAAATATCAGATGAATGAATGCGCACATTATTTTTCTCCCTGGGGAGGAATTTTCACAAGCAAGTGCTTTTCTTTAATAACTGAATTATGTAAGATACAAATGCCTTCTTGGGATAATGATAGTTTCCCATATTTCCTCATTCCTTTATGTATTTGTTCATTTATAAATGCGTGTGAGTCTTTATCGTTATCCAAACATGTTCCTTCCTGGATCGTGTCGATCACCATCACGACCATCCTGTTGTTCGTCGATTGCCTCGAGCAGGTCCCAGTAACGTCTCCTTCGTCCTAGCCCTGAGATTTTTTTTTAAAAAGTGCCATATTCAAGACTCTATCAGGGTTAGGAAAATGAGACCCATCATTGTTACTGGTATTTGGCATATTGGGTACGCCGGGGGGGGGGGGGGGGTTACCAGACTCTGCCGTGTGGGCAGGATACTTTTGGTAGCCTGGCAGGTTCTCCAGAGTAAGAACTAGATAATAAGATTTCCCAATATGAAAAGAATGGAAAGCAATTTCTAATAAATACAAATACATTCAGAACTCTCAGCAAATGGCCCCTTCTTTTTACAGTAAAAAATGATACTTGTCAAAACCAAACCTCTCCAATTTTTCTACTTTTCATCTATTTAAAGAGTAAAAGATCCTTCCATTTTTGCACTATGTTTCATCTTTTTTCTATCTTCTTAGGGACTACCCTAATGATGGTTCCCTCTCCTTGTGTCTTTATCCTTTCCCTCTTAAACAGCTTACTTAAACCAGCTCTAGGATTTCTTTGCACATTTGGTACTTATACTCTTATGATTTCTGAAACTATTTCAGCATAGTTTTCTAACTGCCACCTATACTCCATGGATCATAGGTGCTTTACGATATTCTAATTCAGAGTTTTGGTGACAGGCCCTAGGATCCACAGTGCACAGATGCTCCTGACAGATTATTATAGTATACTTTTGTCTTAAGTACAGTTATGAGATTGTATGTCAGTTTTATCCTTTCTTAATATTTGGGTAGATTTTTACTAGTAGGATCCTTCCTTCTCCTCCTCCTCTTCCTTCTCCTCCTCTTTCTAATTTTATGTAAATTTATGTAAGTTTATTTTCAATGTGGGAACTTTTATTAAAATAACACATCTAAGATATTAGAAACAAATTTTTAAAAGTACATATCGAATTCAGATAGCAGTGTTTCTTGTAAAATGTCAGTTTGAAATCTACCATCAACTTTCCATTTAGAATCAGATGGAAATATTTTATGGACCTGCTAAAATTTTTCAATATTTTGGTGCCTTTGCGTAGGAATCAGAAATTACAATGTTTTCACAAGTGGCACTACATGGAAAGTATCATGTTAAGTGAAATGACTCAGAAAGAGAGGGATAGACATAGAAAGATTGCATTCATCTGGGGAACATAAAGTAACAAAATAGGAGACTAACACCCAAGAGTGGCCGAGATCAGTACCAGGAATTTTACTCTGTGGCTTGGAGGCCAGCCACACATGCTAGGGGAAAAGGCAGCTCAGATAGAGAAGAGAACACACACACACAAAAAAAAAGGTGTTGGGAGGATCCTCCCAGGTTGGGAGAAGCATGCTGAAAGTAGACTATTTAGACTAAACATGATTGTCACCCATTGCCTCTTTTGCAAACCACAACACCCAAAAGGAGAGAGAGAACAAAAGGGAATGCCCTGCCACAGAGGCAGGGTGGGATGGGGAGGTTGGGGGGGTGGGAGGGATACTGGGATCCGTGGTGGTGGAGAATGGGCACTGGTGGAGGGATGGGTACTTGATCATTGTATAATCGAAACCAAAGCACAAAAATTTGTAGGTCTACAACTGTACCTCATGGTGTTTCACTAATAAAAATTAAAAAAAAAGAAATTACAATGTTTTGATGATAGAGTGTTAGGCATACAATGTTTCAACACCAAACCTCCAATGTCAACTTCCCTCCACCAATGTCAACTTCCTTTCACCAATGTCCCTTGGTTTCCTCTGACCCATCAAGATGCCTCTCTAACAGTTTTTTTCTTTTTTAAGTTTAGTCGTTGTATTTTGGGTCTCATGCTTACACTGTTGTTGACTCTGTAATTTAGATATAGACATATAGTTCTACATGGCCCACGTGGACAAGGCCCCTGACCCTAGCCCCTGTTTTCTCCTTTGCCATCTCTTTTTAACTTCTCTCCTCAATTTCTTCCTTCCTTCCCTCCTGATTTCTATAATCCAGAGTCAAGGGTTTGCCCACTATTTTCTTATCCTGTTATTCTATATACCACAGATAAGTGAGATCATCCAGTGACTACTTTATGCTTCTTTAAATAATTTTTACCCCTTACTAATTTGGGGCTAGAGCGATAGCACAGCGGTAGGGCGTTTGCCTTGCACACAGCCAACATGACCGACCAGAGTTCGATTCCTTTGCCCCTCTCGGAGAGCCCGGCAAGCTACCGAGAGTATTCGATATGCCAGACACAGTAACAACAAAGTCTCCAATGGAGACGTTACTGGGCCCGCTCGAGCAAATCGATGAACAATGGGAGGACAGGGACAGTGACGGTGACTAATTTTTCACTTGTCATTGTTTCCCCCTTTTTACTGACTGATTTCTACATTTCTATTCATTTCTAGTTTTCTATTAAGCCTTCTCTGGACTCTTCGAAAGCCACGTTACACATTTTCAGAATGGCATTCCCAACCAGGCTGCTTAACCTGGAATCCCTGTTTGGCTCTCAGCAGTGAGTTGGCCCGTAATTCCCATCCCATATTTTGTAGACATATATACAATACTCTAACTGTGGAGAAGCTTCGTGACCTTTTGTATTTTCAAAACAAGGCTCTTGGACCACACTCCAACAGAACTTTCATCTACTCTCCAACTCAGATATTTTTCTCCAACTTTTGGCCAGTATCCCAGGTGTCTGCTGGTCATCTTGTACACACGACAGATACTTCAAGTAAAATCTGAGTTTATTATCATTCTGTGTTTCTTCTAAAATCGACATATGGTTTGTCCTTCCTCTCTGTGGTCCATATCTTTCCCACAGTTTCACCACCATTCTTCATTATTGTCTCCTGAAGTTGTGGTTACAGTCTTCACAAATGCACCCTTACTTTATTAAATTACTAACATGATTTTTATTACTTTTTAAATAACTTATTTTAAAATTTGGAGAATTTTTGGAGAATTAAGTTCTTTTTTTTTTGCGCTTTTTTTTTTTTTTGGCTTTTTGGGTCACACCCAGTGATGCACAGGAGTTACTCCTGATTCATGCACTCAGGAATTACTCCTGGAGGTGCTCAGGGAACCATATGGGATGCTGGGAATCGAACCTAGGTTAGCTGCATGCAAGGCAAATTCCCTACCTGCTGTGCTATTGCTCCAGCACCCCCCCCATTAAGTTCTTTTTAAGCATTCTTCCAGGATTCTTACTTCTACACTTTCCAAACATCACTTCCTCTCTAACTTTTCACCTCTCAAGACCTCTTGCCGAAACTGAACTATTCAAGTTTCAGATGCTTGATGCCCAGACATCTAACCTAAAGATTCTGATGTAATTCATCTGTGTTGGATTTTAAGTTTTTCTAGTGGTAGGGGCGGGGTTTGAGCCATATCCAGCTGTGCTCAGGATCACTCCTGGCAGTGCCAGAGAAGAATCCAGTGTCAGTTGCATGCCAGGCCAGCACATTAACCTGTGTATTCTTCTCTGGCTCATAAGAACATGTGTACTCTAAAATCAACATAGCGTATTATATTGCATTCATATATATTATTCTTCATTGTATATATTATATGTTGTATTGTAAAATGTATGTAATACCAATATATTATATTGTACTGTATAGTATACAGTAAAAATTAAATTTTTTGTTTTGTTTTGATGGGAGGTTGGGGATATACTGTGTGGTGCTCAGAGGATTTATGAGAAGCCTGGAATTGAACCAGTTTTAACTAAAAGCAAGGCAGGTGCCTTAAACTATCTCTTTGGTTCCCATTTGTGTTGTTTTAAGCTGCATGATTTGTTCTGCAACAATTAGGAAATAAACATGGTGTCCATAAACCCAGTTATTCTAAAAGTGTCTGAATTTTGAAACTATCTTTTAATAAATGTTGTATCTTAAATATATCATTAATGTCATTTGCTACATAACTAAATGAATAATTATACTAACAGTTATACTTCTAATTCATTTAATTTCCTTAAGAATTTTATTTAAGGCTTGCACATAAAAAAATTTTTTTTATTAGTGAAACACCATGAGGTACAGTTGTAGACTTACAAATTTTTGTGCTTGGGTTTCAGTTATACAATTATCGAGTACCCATCCCTCCACCAGTGCCCATTCTCCACCCCCACCAATCCCAGTATCCCTCCCACCCCCCATCCCCCTATCCCACCCTGCCTCTGTGGCAGGGCACTCCCTTTTTTCTCTCTCCTTTTGGGTGCTGTGGCTTGCAAAAGAGGCATTGAGTGGCAATCATGTTTGGTCTATAGTCTACTTTCAGCATGCATCTCCCATCCTGGGCGGATCTTCCCAGCACCCTTTATTTGGTTGCACATAAACTTTTAAGATGAAAAGGTAAATTCAGACACATTTGCTATGTAGAGTTTCTCAGTTTTGTTTTAGAGTGTTGTTGTATCCAAATCTTCAATATTGCTTCTTCCTCCTCAGCAACAGAGATCCGAGACATGGACCCAAGCATAGAACAGAACTAAGCAAAGGAGTCCTGTGTGTCCCTTCCAGCCCACTTTAGCTCATTTCAGCCCTATCCAAACCCAGGCTATTTATACAGAAGGAGCTCTATTACAAAAAAAAAAAAGATTGCCAATAATTGTTATTAATCTGTAAGAGTTTCTTTCTGTTCTGACATTTTGGGGCTCATTTCTGCCTAGAGAGGAATTGTTCTTTCTCTTCTCCGAAATAACAAGCCCATACTAACACTATGTTATTGTAGTCTGCTTCAAATTCTCAACAACCAAAGCATATTTCATCAATCTACCACAATAAGCATAAGCCACACAACTTAACTAAAAGTGCCACTGACAACAGCTGCAATAATTATGCTGCTGTTCACCATCACATTCACATGGGACTAGTAAATATTTAATTTGTGAACAAATGAGCCTAATGGGATAAGACCAAGGGTTAATGACAGCAATATAGTTTGAATGCATTGATGCACGCTGAATGCACTGATACTACTCCAAGCACATAGTTAGATTTTTTTTTTCTTTTGGGTCACACCTGGCAATGCTCAGGGGTTACTGCTGGCTCGTGCACTCAGGAATCACTCCTGGTGGTGCTCAGGGGACCATATGGGATGCTGGGAATCGAACCTGTGTCGGCCATGTCGGTTGCATGCAAGGCAAACGCCCTACCCGCTGTGCTATCGCTCCACCCCACATAGTTAGATTTTGGAGAACACATCTTATAAAAAAGGAAAATCTTGTCCTCCCTCATAAGTAGGTAAAAATCACTCAAAATTAGATACTATTAACAAAGATAAACATATCTAAATTTTCTTTTGAGGAGAGTGAGCAGGGTTTTAGAGTGTTGTTGTATCCATAACAAGCCTTATTATTATGAAGTAAACCTTATTATGCCCTTGTGCCTGTCTTCAGTAATTTTAGATACATAAAATATAACTAAAATATAAATCAAGGGCATGCATAGAGGAGCAAAAGTTACCATGGAGGTAAATTAACTGGTGGTCTTAGAGCTGAAAACCAACAAAGATCAAGTTCAGCAGGACAGGAATAGATTAAAATGACAGTGGCCACAAAGTTGCTAGGAAACTAAAGAAACTGACTTGAGCAAAGACAGAGGGGATAGGAATAGACTGGAAAATCTTATAAAAGCTTAAAAAGAATGGTCCACTACTGTTTCTCCTCTCCCTGTAGCACTCCAGCCAAGACACAGAGCCCAGAGAGAGTCAGGTTACATGTCACTCTCCTAGCTAGGGGAGAGAGCAGGTCTGACCATCCCAATGCTGGTACTAAGGAAATATTTGACACAAGACATCGCATGTCAAGTGTACTAAGAAAATATTTGACACAAAACATCACATGTCAAGCACATTACTTTCTGATCAGCTAGGCCATAAAGCCAGTCATATCCTATCGCATTCCTTCAAAGTAGTTGCCATATTTATAAATTTGATAATATGGTCAACCTTAATGCAGTCCCTATGGGAGGAATTTCTAGAATGCTAACTAGAGAGATTTGGGTCACACACTCCATCAATGGTTTAGTTGTGAATTATGATTCTAGGAGTAGCCCATAGAGCAAAGGAAAAAAGGGGGTGGTTGTGTGTTCAAATAGATTCAGAGTTTGGTTAACTAAAATGGGAAGTTGTGGCAAACAATTAAAGTATATGGTGAGAATCCCAAGTTAGATTCCTGGCACCATTTGGCCCCAGGAGCACTACTCCGAATGGGGTCAGTGGCCCCCAGCGCTGCTGGGACCAAACAGCTTGGAATCATTGGACCCAAATACTGAACTGTTCAAGCCAATATCTAGAAATATTATATCTCCAGGAGTGGCCCTGACCCCTAAAGCATTGCTTGAGAGTAACCCCCCTCCAAAATAAAATTGTAAAGAGACCAGAAAGGAGGAGATATCAAAAAGCAACCAATGGGGAGAAGCATGCTAAAAGTAGTCTATAGACCAAACATGATTGCCACTCAATGCCTCTCTTGCAAAAAACAGTACCCAAAAGAAGAGAAAGAGAACAAGGGGGGAATGCCCTGCCACAGAGGCAGGGTGGGACGGGGAGGATGGGGGGTGGGAGGGATGCTGGGACCCGTGGTGATGAAGGATGGGCACTGGTGGAGGGATGGGTACGTGATCATTGTATAATTGAAACCCAAGCACAAAAATGTATAAAAAGTCTATAACTGTACCTCACGGTGTTTCACTAATAAAAAAATTAATTAATTAAATAAATAAATAATAAAACATTTCATGGGAACAGGGAAAAAAATAAAATTATGATAACATCTAGTGTCTGAGAAAAATAAGCAACCAATGGACTGTAGAGATATTATTGGAATTAAGACACTTGCAATTACATTTGATTGATGCCAGTTTAATCTGCAGCATCACAAGGTCCTCCAGAGTAAACCCTGAGGTCTGGTCTAAACCCCACACTCCCCAAGTAATGAATATTCACCAATCTATATCTTGTCCTCTCCAGCTTCTAAATACATTCCCTCCCCCAAGGAAAGACAGTCATTATTCCATCAGATTACTAGTCAGCTTCAAATCCAAGAAGTTCATTTCTCTTTGAGTAATTCATATCTATTCATTTAGCTCTTTGAGTACTTCATATCTAAATGATCAAATTAAGCAATCCATTTGGAGAGAGAAGAAATAACTACAATAAAAGTCTCTCCATCACCTCGAGTTTAGAAAATAAAAATAAGCACACCATCCCATCACATTGACCATAATATATTCTGCTAAACAAAAATAACTAAGACCCATTCCCTGGAAGAGGAGTGAGCCTACTAGTAGCCCCTAATTCTACCTCTAGAAGCTTTTCCTCAACCATGGGACATCTGAGATTTGATCTGAGATCTATTTGAAGAGACAATTCCTTTAAACTTTAGTAACAGATGAGAAACTGAAGACAGCACCTTATCCAACAAAGATCTTACTCTAGAAACCCTACTAAGGACTCTGGTCCCAATATTCTCATAGTCTCTTGCTAGACTGAGTTGAGGATCTCGCCTCATTTGGTCTTTGACACCAAGTATAGCATAACTGCATTTAAATTATCATCTTTGGTTAATTAAACTTAAGGTTAATTTACTATTATGTAAATAAGACGCGATACTAGTGGACCAGGGAGTCAGGTCCTCTAAGAAGGCAATCTATTTCTTTCTGTGCTCCTTATTTCCTATTTTTTGATCACACTAACTTTTCATTCGACAGACAACTTGACTATCCAACTACCCAAGAGTTTGATGCTCTAAGCTCTCTCCTTTTCTAAGCTACACCAGTTCTATAAAAGACACTGTTTGTTTTAAACTTTGCCTATTTTCAAAATGATGTTCAGCAGAAATAAATTCAATTTTTCTAGGGTCTAATTAAAAATTGCAAGACAGAGCACCCCCAAAAGTCAATATTTCACAGCTCCTTCTGTTTCTGAAACACCCAAGTGATCTGAGTCCCAACTTACTACAGACTACAGTTTCAAAAACTCTACCTTCCTGCATAGTAATTATAGCCAACTTCCCGACTCTGGGAAGCTTGAGATATTGAGCTATTGAGATAGCTTTTCTGCCCTCCACTTCACTTACAGAGATCTCAAGTTAAACTCTGATTTGTAGCATTCCCTTCTGACCCTAATTCCTATATAAATTAGATTCTTAGCTTTAAGCACCAGAACTATTTCTCAATTTCACAGAAAATGAATAGTTTGGAAATAGATGAGTAACCAATAGGAGGGTTGAAAAATTAAGTTTAGGAAAAGAGAAACTAGATTTTACTGAAAAGGTAGTGGGCAGTCCCTAGAATTATTTAAAATTCTTAAAAATTCTTAACAGTGATAGAAATCAGGCATATTTTCCCCATTCCTTTATGAATCTATTCAATGTATAAGTAGAGTTTCATTGACCCTGATAGGGCAGTTCCCAGATCCTCAGATCAAGAGGAATCAAGGCATCTAATTGTAGTGACCTACTAAAATTGTTCACAAGGAAGAACAAAAATCCTCAAAGGAAATCAGGATGCTCTATCGCAAAAAGAAGAGATAAATGATAGTGGACACAACAAAACCTGCTAAAAAAAAGTTTTTCCATTTCCTTAGGTCTCTTTCAGATTCTTCTATAGGGGCACCTCCCTCCCACTAGTACCAACCCTTTGGGTTTTACACATTCTTCAATTTCATGGATAAACGCAAAAGATTCACTATACAATAATTTCATTCTAAGATGTGAAGTATAACTCTATCTTGGAAATAACAGAGAAATTTCCGAGATGTTTATTGTTAACCTGTAGATTTGGGGCATATGTTTCCAGAAGCATCAGCCCCAAGGCTCAAGAATGATTCCAGCAGTCCTTGGGGATGAGATACAATGAGCTCATCGCTGAACCATCCACCTGCAGATAGCCTCTTCCAACACATTGATTTAAAGATTGACACAAGACCCAAATTAGACTCATAAGACATCTCTCTGTAATGTTGGGAGGAAAAGGGGGGCTTTTTAGGGACTTTTTGTGTGGCTTTCTTAAGATTTTTTTAAATTCCATGAACCACAGAAGCCTAGATATTCCTAGGAGATACCCTGAGAATGAAAACACCACAGAGAAAAATCAGAATAGAAGAAAGTATAATCTATGGTTTTATTTGTATATTTACATATATACCACTCGAGTCATCCTGAATAGGATTGGCAAAACACTAGATGAAGGATAACTATGCGAGCATGCTTGTTTCTGAAAAGGATTCAGCACCATCGACCATATCCACACAATAACCAAGCTCATTGAGGTTTCTCGGGAGTTCAAGATGCGGCTGTGTCTAACGTTCATTGATTTAAAGAAGGCCTTTGATTCTGTTGAGACCGAAGCAGTCATCTAATCCCTAGCCAAACAGGGCATTCAAACTCAATACATCAGGATCCTCTGTGAGCTGTATTGCAGATTCACTACTAGGATCTCACCATTCTACAAGAAAGTAATCATCCATGTCAAGAGAGGGGTTCAGCAGGGTGATACCATTTCACCAAAACTCTTCAGTGCCACCCTCGAGACTGGAATGGGAAGGAATGGGAGTGAAGATAGACAGTCGGCAACTACACCACTTCTGCTTTGCTGATGACATTGTTCTAATATCACTAAACATCAGCCAAGTGGCACAAATGCTGGCTGACTTCGACAGTGAGTGTGGAAAGGTAGGACTACAGCTGAATCTCATGAAGACAATGTTTATGAGAAACGGTCTTGTTCCTGACATTCCATTTGCTCTCAATAGGATGAACATTTCCGAATGCAACACTTATGTGTACCTAGATCAAGAAGTCAACATGACAAATGACCTGGCACCTGAGTTGTGTAGCAGAAAGAGAGCGATTTTGAACATCTTCAAGAGCGTCTAAGAAATAGCTAAGAGGATGAAGAACCTCCGGCTCTGGGCACATCTCTTTGATTCCACTGTTCGTTCTTCCTGCATTAACATATGCCTCAGAGACCTGGGCCCTACGAAAACAGGATGAGAACGCTATTCAGGTCTCCCAAAGAGGAATGGATAGAGCTATGCTTGGCGTATCATGCTTCACTCAAATGAGAGAAAGAATCTGGAGTTCCGACCTCTGTTGATGATCAGAATCAGGGACACTGTCTCGTTTGCCAAGGCGTCGAAAATCAGATGGGATGGACATGTAATGAGACTGGGAGACAACCACTGGATTAGAGCCGTTACTGACTAGATTCCACGGGATATCAAAAGATAGAGTGGCCACCCACCTACAAGGTGGTCAGACTTCTTCATCAAGACCCTGAACAAACAGTTTGAGGCTCTTCGTGTTCCTGGAGCGAGCAGATGCCATTGGGCTACACTAGCACGCAACAGGGGTGAATGGAGACGTTACTGATGCCTGCTTGAGCAAATCGATGAGAAATGGAATGTCAAGTGATCAAGCGATCAAGTGATTTACATATAAACATTGCTGAAATGAAGCTGACTCTCTGAATCTTTTCTTTATGTGAACCAGTAACTATACTTTTTTATTTAGCCTAACTTGACTTTGGTTTGCCTTCAACCTTACATTGACCAAAAGCAATTCTGAAGCTTGTCCTCAACAAGACACTCAACACTGAAAGGCAATTCTGAAACTGGCTCTTAAGAAAAACTAACGTTCATATAAAATATCATTGCATCTTAAATCTTAGGTTTAAAAATGCTAAATGTCAATGCTTAATGTCAGACTTTGGCATCAATTATGAATATGTTATAAGCTCCTCCAAATTCAAAAGCCTAAAATGATTCGGCTCATGTTCAAATTTGGTTGGATGGTCTGCAGATCTTACTTCTAAAAGCATGGTTTAAATCCAAATGTGAGAACTGAAATTTGGCGGACAAAATTTTTTAAAAAATACAAATACACACAAAGTGTAATCAGAAAGTCTTGCGATAATGTTTTCATTTTATAGCACCTCATGTTTTGAATTTTAGGTCTTAAAGTTTTGTGAGGAAAGGAGAACTGGATTTGAGTCACATTTTTATACTAGGACTAAAAGGTAAAGTCAATTTTCTCATATTTCAGCCTATATAGATATATACATAGAGAGAGAGAAAGAGAAAGAGAGAGAGAGAGAGAGAGAGAGGGCGGAACAATAGCACAGTGGGTAGGGCATTTGCCTTACAGGCAGTCAACTCAGGTTTGATTCCTTCATCCCTCTCAAAGAGCCTGGCAAGCTATCCGAGATGTATGTGATATGCCAAAAACAGTAACAACAAGTCTCACAATAGAGATGTCACTGGTGCCTGCTCAAGCAAATAGATGAACAATGGGAGGACAGTGCTTATACATTGAGTAGATTTATATATAGAGAGAGAGGGGGGGGGATCTCTATATATGAGAAATTAAACAGCTTACCACTAAACAACAAGTGGGTCAGAAAGGAAATCAGAGAAGAAATCAAAAGATTCCTGGAAACAAAAGAGAATGAGGACATAAGCTACCAGAACTTGTGGGACACAGCAAAAACTGTACTTAAAGTTCATAGCTATGCAAGAATTCATCTGGAAAAAAAAGGAGTCCATAAATGACCTAACTGCACAGCTTAAGAAACTAGAAAACAGCCAACAAAAGGAACCCAAAATCTAAACCAAGAAGATATGGAATATGTGAACAGACCTGTCATTATTGAAGAAATCAAAATGATAATCAAAACGTCTCCCCCCCAAAAAATTTCCCAAATGGATTCACTAGTGTGTTCTTTAAAACCTTTAAAGAAGAGATCCTGCCAATACTTTTCTTGCTCGTCTGGGAAATTGAAGAAACAGAAACACTTCCAACCAATTTCTATGAAGCAAACATTGCCCTAATACCAAAATCAGACAGAGACAGCACCAAAAAAAAAAAAAAGGCGTTACAGACCAATATAATGAACACATATGGAAAGATTCTAGACAAAATAAAATCATACACCATGACCATGTGGGATTAATCTTGGAGATGCAAGGATGGTTTAACATACACAAGTCATAATATACCATATCAATACAAGAAAAAAAAAGAATCATGATTATATCAATAGCTTCAGAGAAAGCATTTGACAAGGTCCAGCACTCATTCATGATAAAAACTATCAATAAAATGAGCATTGAAGGGACTTCCTTCAACTTTCCTCAATAGTCAAAACCATTTACCTCAAAACCACAGCAAACAGTACACTCAATGAGAAAAAAGAAAGGCCTTCCCTCTATGATCAGGCAAAAACCATGGATGCACACCCTCACCACTTCTATTTGATACAGTACTGGAAGCACTATTGCAATTTGTCAAGAAAAAGATATTAAGGTCATCCAGCTAGGAAAAGGAGTCAAGCTTTCTTGTCATCTGCCAATCTACTATTTGCAGACAAAATGATACTATATTTAGAAAACCCTAAAGACCATACCCCCCCCAAAAAAAAGCTTCCAGAAACAAATAGATTTGTATAAAAAAAGTGGCAGACTACAAAATTAACATGCAAAATTCCGGCTTTTCTCTATGCAAATAATGAAATAGAAGAGAAAAATAGTTTTTAAAAAAATCAATCCTGTTCCACAGTTTTTCGTATAGAAAGGAAACTACAAAACACTACTTAAAGACATAAGAGAGGATACAATGAAATGGAAGCACTTCTGCTGCTCATAGTTTGGGAGGACTAGCACCATCAAATGGCAATACTCCAAAGCATTAATCAGATTCAATGCAGTCCCTATAAGGGTACTCATGACTCTAAAAACAAATAGATCATATATTCCTGGAATTTATATGGAATAAATACTCCCCACACTCAAATAGCCAAAGAAATCCCTGGGTGGAAGGAAAGCATCATTTTCCTCAACTTCAAACTGTACTACAAAGCAGTAGTAATTAAAACAGAATACTACTGGAATAAAGGCAGACACTCGTATCAATGAAGTAGAATTGAAAAGTCAACAACAAATTCTCAAGAATAAGGTCACTTAATCTATAGAGGAATAAAAAATATGAAGAAGATCATTGGCGGTGGAGAATGGGCACTGGTGGAGGGATGAGTACTTGATCATTGTATAACTAAAACCCAAACACAAAAATATGTAAGTCTACAACTGTACCTCATGGTGTTTAACTAAAAAAAAAGTAAAATAAAGTACATGAAATAAAAAAAAATATGAAGAAAAGAAGGAAAATCTTCTTACCATGTGTTGCTTTGAAAACTAGTCAGTCACCTGCAAAAGAAAATATGAACTCAGATCTCTTTCTAATGCCATACACAAAAGTAAAATTAAAGTGGATAAAGACCTTAAAATCAGACCAGAATACATTGGGTACGTAGGGGAAAACATAAAAATTCTCCATGACATTGAACATTGAAGCTAAAGGTGATTTTAGGTGGGAACACCACTAATCAAGCAAGAGTGAGAAAAGATGACACAAAGGGAATACGTTAAGTTAAGAAGCTTCTGCACCTCAAAGAAAATGAGACCAGAATAAAAATACAGGCCCACAGACTGGAAGAAATTATTTGCTCACCCTCACACAGGAAAGGGTTAATATCACTGACAGAACTTTACAAGAAAAATATCCAACCCCATCAAAAAATGTGAAGAAGAGGTGAACAGAAACTTCCTCAAGAAAAAAAAAGGAAGGAAATAATAAAACTCAGAGCAGATGTCAATGAGCTAGAATCCCCCAAAAAACAATCCCAAAGATCAACAAAACAAAGAGCTAGTTCTTTGAAAAAAAAGTGAACAAAATTGATAAACCACTAGCACGACTCACAAAGAGAGTGAACCCTAATAAATTGAATCAGAAATGAAAAGGGAGACATCACAACAGAAACCACAGAAATTCAAAAGATCATCAGAGATTACTTTGAGAGTCTGTATGCCGTGAAAGAAGAGAACCTAAAAGGAATAAATTCTGTATTCCTATAAGCTCCCAAGGCTGAACCAAGAAGACCGGGAATACTTGAACAGACCCATCACTATTGAGGAAATTGAAATGGTAATGAAAAGTCTTCCAAAAAGCAAAATCCTAGGTACAGATGGATTCACTAGTGAATTTTTCCAAACCTTTAAAAAGAACCTATTGCCAGTCCTTTTTTAAGATTTTCCAGGAAACTGAAGAAACAGAAACACTCTAAAAATGTTTCTAAGAGGCGAATATCATCCTGATACCAAAATCAGATAGATATATCATAAAAAAAGAAAATTATAGGTCAGAATTAGAGATATAAATATCTTCAACAAAACACTAGCAAATAGAGTCCAATGACTCATCAAAAAGATCATACAACGGGGCTAGAGCGGTAGCACAGCGGGTGGGGCGTTTGCACGTGACCAACCCGGGTTCGATTCCCAGCATCCCATATGGTTCCCTGAGCACTGCCAGGGGTAATTCCTGAGTGTAGAGCCAGGAGTAACCCCTGTGCATCACCAGGTGTGACCCAAAAAGCAAAAAAAAAAAATCATACGCCATGACCAAAAAGAATTCATTCCAGGGATGCAAGGATGGTTTAACATTGGCAAGTCAATCAACATAATTAATCATATCAGTAAAAGGAAAAATAAAAACCATATGATCATATCAATAGATGAAGAGATAGCATTTGATCTAGAGTTCATGATAAAAACTCTCAATAAAATGGGAGTTCAAGGAATTGTCCTCAATGTAGTCAAAGCCATCTACCACAATCCTATAGCTAGCATTATTCTCAATGGGGAAAAACCTAAGAGCTTTCCCTCCAAGACTGGGAACAAGTTTACCTCAACTTCAGACCTGAATCCATAAGATACATGGAAGGAAAAATAAGCAAAACCCTCCACTACATTGAAACTAAAGGCATCTTCAAAGATGAAACACCACATACCACAGAAGTGCAAGCAAAGATAAACAAATGGGACTATGTTAAAATAAGAAGCTTCTGCACCTGAAAAGAAATAGTGACCAAGATGCAAAGACTGCCCATGAAATGGGAAAAAATATTTGCCAGATATCCAACTGATAAGGGGTTCATATCAAAGATATTAGAAAGGCACTGAGAACTTTACAAGAAAAAAAAATAACCCTAACGAAAAATGGGGAGAAGAAATGAACAGAAACTTCCTCAAAGAAGAAATTCAAATGGCCAAAAGCCACATGAAAAACTTCTCTTCATCGCTACTCATAAAGGAGATGCAAATCAAAACAAAAATGAGATGTCATCTCACACCACAGAGACTGGCAGACATCAGAAAGAACGAGAACAACCAGTGCTGGAATGGATGCAGGGAGAAAGGGACACTCCTTCATTGTTGGTGGAAATGACAACTGGTTCAACCTTTTTAGAAAAAAATATGGACATTCCTCCAAAAATTAGATATTGGGTCTGGAGCGATAGCACAGCAGATAGGGCATTTGATTTGCACGTGTCTCACCTGGGTTCAGTTCCCAGCATCCCATATGGTCCCCTGAGCACTGCCAGGAGCAATTCCTGAGTGCATGAGCCAGGAGTAGCTCCTGTGCATCATTGGTGATGTGACCCAAAGAGAAAAAAAAATTAGAAATTGAGCTCTCATTTGACCCAGCAATAACATTACTGGGAAACACACAGCAGAAACACCATCTGTGCTTTGATGGTCATTGCAGCACTATCCACAGTAGCAAGAATCTAGAAACAACCTGAGTGCTTGAGAACAGATGACTCGAAAAAGAAACAGTGGTACATCAGCACAACAGGGGTCTGTCCAGCTGTTAGGAAAAAATGAAGTCATGAAATTTGCCTATAAATGGATGGATATGGAGAGCATTCTGCGGAGTAAAATGAGTCAGAAGGAGAGGGACAGATATTGAATAACTGCACTCATTTGTGGTATATGTAAAAAAACAGAGTATGAGACGAACATCCAAGGCCAAAGAAATCAGGGGCCAGAAGAGTTAGTCAATGGGTAGAATCTACCACCAGTGTGGGGGGCAGAGGGTAGGCAAGACAGAGACAGAGAAAGGACCAATATCATAATAATTGTTGGAAATGATTATGCTGGATAAGAACGCATGCTCAAACCAGGTAAAAGAGCAAGCATGGTAACTGTTCAGTACCTGTATTGCAAACCACTGTCACTGTCTCACTGTGACTGTCCTCCCGTTGTTCATCGATTTGCCCGAGCGGGCCCAGTAACGTCTCCATTGGAGACTTTGTTGTTACTGTGTTTGGCATCTTGAATACGTCATGGGTAGCTTGCCAGGCTCTGCCGTGCGGGCGAGATACTCTCGGTAGCTTGCCGGGCTTCCCGAGAGGAGCAGAGGAATCAAACTTGGGTCGGCCATGTTGGCTGCGTGCAAGGCAAACGCCCTACCGCTGTGCTATCGCTCCAGCCCATTGCAAACCACAATGTCCAAAAACAGAGGTGGTGGGGGGAGGGAAGGAGAGAGAGAGAGAGTTAGTTGGGGGTGGTAGAAGGGAAACTGTGGATATTGGTGCTGGGAAATGTACACTGGTGAAGGGATGGGTTTTGGAACACTGTAGGACTGAAACTCAATTATGAACAGCTTTGTTCATGGTGATCTGCTAAAAAAAAATTTAAGTCTTAGCCAAAAAAAAGTAAAGATTGATGATACTTCATATGTCTATAAAAACTAACAATTTTAGTTTTTTTTAAACTTTTCTTATAGATCACATGCTCATTCATTCAATCTTTTTGTTAGCATTCCTCAGAAATCTCTTCAAATGGTGTCTAATTCATACAGGAAATTTATATTGGTCACTTGAAAAAGATATATTACAGTGTTATGTTTGTTTGGAAAAAATAAAAAATAAGGAAGAAAGAAGGGAAGAAAAGAAGGAAGGAAGGAAGGAAGGAAGGAAGGAAGGAAGGAAGGAAATCACTACTATACTACTTGGGTTACAATTCATATTAACAATTCCTAGAATTTTTTTTCTGTCATGTCATTTGTTTTCCAACTTGCATTTTTTCCAGGTAAGTGATTCAACACTCATTCCCTTAAATTTTAATCATTTAATTTCAAAAATTTTAATAGGTCACTTTGATTAGATTTTTTTAATTTATTTATTTTTTTTATAAGTGAGACACCATGAGGTACAGTTTTGTGCTTGGGTTTCAATTATACAATGATCAAATACCCATCTCTCCACCAGTGCCCGTTTCCTGCCACCATGAATCTCAGTATCCCTTCCACCCCTCCATCCCCCCCCCATCCCACCCTGCCTCTGTGGCAGGGCATTCCCCTTTGTTCTCTCTCTCCTTTTGGGTGTTGTGGTTTGCAAAAGAGGCATTAAGTGGCAATCATGTTTGGTCTACAGTCTACTTTGAGCATGATTCTCCCAGCCTGGGAGGATCCTCCCAACACCCTTTCTTTGGTGCTCCCTTCCCTATCTGAGCTGCCTTTTCCTCTAGCATGTATGGCTGGCCTCCAAGCCATGGAGCAAAATTCCTGGTACTAATCTCGACCATTCTTGGGTGTTAGCCTCCTATTTTGTTACTTTATGTTCCCCAGATGAATGCAATCTTTCTATGTCTATCCCTCTCTTTCTGGCTCATTTCACTTAACATGATACTTTCCATGTAGTACCACTTGTATGTAAATTTCATGACTTCATCTTTTCTAACAGCTACATAGTACTCCATTGTGTAAATGTACCATAGTTTCTTTAACCAATCATCTCTTCTCGGGCGAGATTTCATCATGTGTCATGAAAAATCTGAATGATGAATAATGTCTTTCCAGCTCTAAAATATTTGAATTTCTATGAACACATTCGAGTAAGTTGTAGTTATCATTATACATGATAACCCTAATTTTCCCCACTTGTCTCATTCTGTAAATCATTACTAACTGAATAAGTTGCCTTCTAGATTGATGACTTTCTTTTGCAATTCTGGATGTTAAATCTTTCTTTCCTAATCTCCAAGATTGATCTTTTTTCTTCAAATTGATCACATAGTGTTTGTATGCATCTTGCCCTTTCTAACTACAAAGAGCCCTGCAAGGCTTACATTACCTTAACCTTATATTTGCCTTTTATATCAGTTACTCACTCTAAAACCTGCCTTCATAAACTAAACCACCTGCCTGCTGCCTCCAAGCTATCCTAATGAAAGGGCTAGAAACATCCCCTGCTCTGCCAACATTTGTCCCTGGCTAAAAGCATTTTGGGAAGCCTCATACGGCAGCAAAGAGCAGAGATAATTGACTTGGCTGAAAACACATCCAACTTTAAGAAGAGCCAAGTTATTCAAATAGCAGTGGACTTTCTTCCATGGTACAATCATTGACTAGAATCCACGTGCAGAAGAAAGGTGACTCCCCCCTCAGCCCTTCCAAGAATTCAAATCTGAAAAAGCTTGAGACCCGATCCAAAAACCTGCAGTGTACCTCATAGCAACAACATTTTTTGGTTTTTGGTTTTTGGATCACACCTGGCCATGCTCATGGGTTACTCCCATACTCAGGAATTACTCCTGGCAGTACATGGAGAACCATATGAGATACTGGGAATTGAATCTGGATTGGCCATATACAAGGCAAATTCCTTATCTCCAGCAACAATATTTTCCTAAGAGTCCAGCCCTAACTCTCACCACGTCACTACATCTCTGCCAAGCATGGTGATCTAAAGAATGATCTATAGGGTGATCTTTTAATTTTAATTTTATTGAATCACCATGAAGTAGTTAGAAGCTTTCATGTTTGGGTTGCAATCACACAATGATCAAACATCCATCCATCCACCAGTGCACATTCCCCATCACCAATATTCACAGTATACTTCCATCTTTCCAACCCTCCCCCTGCCTCTATGGCAGACAATATTCCCCATACTCTCTGTCTACTTTGGGGCATAATGGTTTGCAATGCGGATACTGAGAGGTCATCATGTTTGGTCTTTTTTATACTTTCAGCACACATCTCCCATCCCGACCAATTCCTCCAGCATCATTTTCTTAGTGATTCCCTTCTCTATTCCAGCTGCCTTCTCCCCTCCACTCATGAGACGGGCTTTCAGCTATGAAGCAACCCTCCTGGCCCTTGTATCAACTGTCCTTGGGTGTCAGCCTCATGTTATGTTGTTTTATACTCCACAAATGAGTGCAGTCCTTCTATGGCTGTCCCTCTCTTTCTGACTCATTTCACTTAGCATGATACTCTCCATGTCTATCCATTTATAAGCAAAGCTTATGACCTCATCTCTCCTAACAGCTGCATAAATATTTCATTATGTAGATGTACCAAAGTTTCTTTAACTAGTCATCTGTTCTAGGGCACTTGGGTTGTTTTCAGTTTTTGGCTATTGTGAACAGTGCTGCAATGAACATACAGGTACAGATGTCATTTCTACTGTGCTTTTTTGCATCCTTGGGATATATACCCAGAAGTGGTATTGCGGGGTCATATGGAAGCTCAATTTCTAGGTTTTGAGGACTGTCCATATTGTTTTTCAGAAAGGCTGGACCAGTCGGCATTCCCACCAACAGTGAAAGTGCGTCCCTTTTTCCCCACATCCACACCAGCACTGGTTGCTTTTGTTCTTTTGGATGTGGGCAAGTCTCTGTGGTGTGAGATGATATCTCATTGTTGTTTTGATTTGCATCTCCCTGATGACTAGTGATGTGGAGCATTTTTTCATGTGCCTTTTGGCCATTCTACAAGGTAATCTAAAGAGGCTTATTTCAAACCTGCACCACAACTATTTCTAGAAAATCTGCTTCTCTCAACAGGGACTTCTCCTCTGAGACTCTTCTACATGTTTCTGATTGGTGATGATGAGGTTGGGGGTGTTGTTTTCTTTGGGGTCTTACCCAGCGGTGCTCAGAGCATACTCTTGGATCCTGGGTCACCCCGAATGGAACTTATGGGACAACAGGTAGGACCAGGGACAAAACTGGGATCAGCTTTCTGCAAGCACGTACTTCAATGCCTGTTCTATAATTCCAACCCTTTATCTTTGGGTTTTTGAGATCTTAGAATGTAAGCAGATGCATCTAAAGTCCCCTAATAACTTTTCCATACTTTTACTCTACTAAGCAAATATTAAGGGACTCTCATATTGCTTTGGTAAAGACTTGCATCCAGTAAATAGTTGCTTATTAAAGAAATGAGGGCCTCTAGATCAGTGTTTCTCAAATGGGGACCAATTATTTGGTCCCACTATAGGCCCCAGAATATTCCAAGAGGGACACAGATGAAAATCATTGTAAATAGGCACCCATAGCAAAAGACTACAGGGCCTACTGGTAGGATGGATGGAAATAAGTCTGAAGGAGGCTATGCTAAGAAAAAGGTTGAGAGACACTATTATAGATTAGACTTAAAGGACTAAAAGCAATTCAATGATCTCATTACACTTTTCTTTAAGCTGCTCTTCATTGCGATAAAAGAATATGAAAAGATTTTGTAAGTACTCAACTCATAAAAAAACATTCTATTTCTTTACAAATCCTCAGAAGTTTTATTTTTGACCTTTTATTCTAGATAAAATGTTTTGTGTACATACACAAAAATTAATTAAAATATTTCCCCTGTAACCGGTGGGGTGGGGGAGGGAAAATTCTTGAGTTAGTATCAAGTTAGATATTTGAAAACTTGACAAATATTCAGAATTCAGACCAAAGTAGCACATCTTTATCCAGTGTTCAAAGACTATGCTTCAGAGCTTGAAGGGATAATACCAGATAATACTTGGATCTTTTCTAACACCACCATTGGTCACTCCTGAGCCCAAAATAGCCCCTGGGCATCACTAAATGTGTCCCCAAATCCCCTCTCTCCCAAATGTCAAGTTTTAATCAGGAAAATATTCAAAACCATATCTTCTATAATATAATAAATTACTTTCTCATAAAAGTGTAATGGGGATAAAATATAGACTTAAAATCATTAAGGCTAAATATTCTTTCACTCCATTACCAAATAACAAAATTGGGGTTACTAGAACCTTTTTATTGTCACAGATATTTTCTTTTTAGTACTAGATGGGAGTTAAATTAACTTAATGATAATCTTTTTAATTAGCAATGAATTGATGCTTTATTAGGTGAAAGACAAAGGTGAATAGGTTCAGTCAGAATTTGATATGGTACATTTAAATCATTCAAAATACAAATGAATTCATATATTGGGAAAACATTTCCTCATCTCAAATTTAAATAGAGTTAGACTGAATATACACTGAATCTGCACTACTCATTCTATAGGGAGATAGTTTTCTTTTGTACACTTGTATTTCATTGAGTGAGGAGTAAACAGATTCTAGGTGATCTTACAATAAAATATGTTAAAAGCAGAAACTGCATAAATTCAGAATTTTAATACACACATATATGTCTGTGCACTGGAGCGATAGTACAGCAGGTAGGTGTTTGCCTTGTATGCCACTGACTGAGATTCAATCCCCGGCAACCCATATGGTCCCCCAAGCCTGCCAGAAGTGATTCCTAAATGCAGATCCAGGAGTCAATCCTAGCACCGCCCAGTGTGGCCCAAAAATAAAAAAGAAAAATATATAATAAAGCACATGAAACTAACTCTCCCAGAAAATCCTCATAGTAGCAAGGTTGAAAAGTCTGTTTTTGTATTAAACTTGAAACACTTTAAGGCAAAGTCCTATAGAAGATTTTTTTTTGCCAAAAAGAAAATCTTCTATGTTTCTGATGGGAGTATAACTTAGTATGATCTCTCTGGAATGAAGTTTGGCATGATGTATCAGGAGTCTTAAAATGTGCATACACTTTGACACAGTCATTCCATTTTTAAGAAAATGTCCAACTAGAATAATCAGATAAAGTAAAAATTTTATGCAAAGATGTTGACTGTAAAATCATAACACACGAAAGACTTAAAAATCCCCAAATCCCAAATAGTGTGTTGGGGATGAAGTGATAGCACAGCGGGTAGGGCGTTTGCCTTGCACACAACCAACCCGGGTTCAATTCCCAGCACCCCATATGGTCCCCTGAGCACCGCCAGGAGTAATTCCTGAGTGCAAAGCCAAGAGCAACCCCTGTGCATCGTCAGGTGTGACCCCCCCAAAAAAAATCCCAAATAGTGGGGCTTAATCAATCAGAGGTGAGCCAACAGTTTCTGTAAAGGTTCAAAGAGCAAAGATTTGAGGCTCTGAATACCATACTGTGTCTATCACTAATTTTACTCTCTGCATTTGTGGTGTGCCAATAGCAGAGACCAAAGGAAATAAGTAGGTGTTTCTGGGCTCCCACAAACTATCGTGCATATAGAAATTTGATATTGTAGCATTTTTAAATGATATTCGCTTGATTTTTAAAACGCTATTGAAATGCAAAAACATTTGCTACTTATAGGCTTTACAAAATGGGCAAAGCGTCAAATTTGTCAGCCTCTAAAAGAATTAAATCATCATCACAATTTCATGGCCTCTATTTGATATTATTCAACATTACACAAATTAAGGAGGGGGCGAATTGGGAGGAAAATGGGAAAAGTGAAGAGAGGAAACTAAAAAATAAGATGGCAGAAAATTTTAGGAACTTCTAGATTGAGAGATCATTGATGACAATGGATACATTTTATCTTATTCAATATCTTTTATATTTTTTAAGTTTTCTATAAGAGAATATGTTATTTTATAAGAAAAAATGATACTTCAAGGAGAACTTTTTCTGGTCAAAAAGATTTCTTTTTTCTAATTCTTTATACATATACATATACAAGCTCCCGGGAGAGCACAAGGCAGAGTCTCCTACCCTGTGTCTGACTATCCTCGCCAGGGCCCAACAGCTGAAGACTTCCAGGCCCCAACCAAGGCCTTACTGGAGCCACTCTCCACACACTTGGATAAGCCTCAGACATAACCGAACTGGCAGAGGAACCCAGGTGTGTGGGACCCGGGACTGAGATCTCTAAGCCTGCACGGTTTGGGACTGGACCTGTCAGTAGCTAGACAGTTACACCCTCCAACTGCCGTGTAACCCCAACAAAGGCCAGGATCCAAAGATTATCACAACAAGCTCCCGGGAGAGCACAAGGCAGAGTCTCCTACCCTGTGTCTGACTATCCTCGCCAGGGCCCAACAGCTGAAGACTTCCAGGCCCCAACCAAGGCCTTACTGGAGCCACTCTCCACACACTTGGATAAGCCTCAGACATAACCGAACTGGCAGAGGAACCCAGGTGTGTGGGACCCGGGACTGAGATCTCTAAGCCTGCACGGTTTGGGACTGGACCTGTCAGTAGCTAGACAGTTACACCCTCCAACTGCCGTGTAACCCCAACAAAGGCCAGGATCCAAAGATTATCACAACAAGCTCCCGGGAGAGCACAAGGCAGAGTCTCCTACCCTGTGTCTGACTATCCTCGCCAGGGCCCAACAGCTGAAGACTTCCAGGCCCCAACCAAGGCCTTACTGGAGCCACTCTCCACACACTTGGATAAGCCTCAGACATAACCGAACTGGCAGAGGAACCCAGGTGTGTGGGACCCGGGACTGAGATCTCTAAGCCTGCACGGTTTGGGACTGGACCTGTCAGTAGCTAGACAGTTACACCCTCCAACTGCTGTGTAACCCCAACAAAGGCCAGGATCCAAAGATTATCACAACAAGCTCCCGGGAGAGCACAAGGCAGAGTCTCCTACCCTGTGTCTGACTATCCTCGCCAGGGCCCAACAGCTGAAGACTTCCAGGCCCCAACCAAGGCCTTACTGGAGCCACTCTCCACACACTTGGATAAGCCTCAGACATAACCGAACTGGCAGAGGAACCCAGGTGTGTGGGACCCGGGACTGAGATCTCTAAGCCTGCACGGTTTGGGACTGGACCTGTCAGTAGCTAGACAGTTACACCCTCCAACTGCCGTGTAACCCCAACAAAGGCCAGGATCCAAAGATTATCACAACAAGCTCCCGGGAGCGCGCGGCCGCATTTGCGGCCGCGCGACTATTTATTTAATAATTTTCAGGATACCTTAAATATCCTTAAATATCCAACCCACACGGCAGAGCCTGGCAAGCTATCCGTGATCTATGCCAAATAGACCAAATTGATATGCCAAATCCAGTAATAAATGGATCTCATTTCCCTAACCCTGATTATGCAGAGTCGAGAAGGATATGGAAGGAGAAGCTGATAAAACACCAAGGCAGACATGGGCTGCCAAAACGCAGAAAAACAAAAATGATTGTCTGTACTTTTAATGCTCGTACGCTGGCATCTGCTGCATCCATTGAAGACCTTATGGTACAAGCACGAAGATCAAGTACGACATCATTGGTCTGACCGAAACGAGAAGACATCAATCCCATCATGCTGTTTTCGACACTGGAGAAGAACTGTTCCTTGGAACATGTGATAAAAGAGGCGTCGGTGGTGTCGGTATCCTTGTCAACACAAACTTAGTCACAAGCATTGATTCATTTGAATGCCTAACAACCCGAATCGGACGATTACACTTGAATAAATGTGGCTCACTACCGGCAGTTTCTATCTTTGTTGTCTACGCACCAACATCCAGTTATGGTGAAAAAGAAACTGAGAAATTCTACATGGAGCTGGAGAAATTCTATAAAGAAGATCACACCTTCTACAAGATCATTGTCGGTGATTTTAATGCCAAGATAGGACCAAGAAGATCAGTCGATGAACTCCATATCGGAACCCATGGCCTGGAATGGAACGAACAAGGTGACAGACTGTCTGAGTTCATCATGTCAACCAAAACCTTCCATGGTAACTCACAATTCCAAAAGGCTGAATCTAAACGTTGGACATGGGAGTCTCCCGATGGACGGTTCCACAATGAAATAGACCACATCATATTCAATCGGCGGTTTTGCCTAACCGATGTTGCTGTTGTCCCAAAATTCCAAACGGGATCAGACCACCGTCTTCTTCGTGCAAAATTCTACCTCACAGAACGAGGAGAAAAGAATGCAAGGTTTAAGAAGAAGACTCCCAGAACAACCACCAACTGGGAACTCTTTGGCTCTGTTGCAGCAACATGGGAAGATGCCGTCATTGACAACATTGATGAGGAATACGATCGAATGATTCAGCACCTCCATGATTGTGCAAGGAATGCCAAGAAAGAGATAACCACAAAAAACCGTCTTTCTTCGAACACTCTTGAACTTATTCGCCAACGTGGCGTGGCACGTGCCTCAGGCAACCACAAGCAAACGTCCGAACTGGCAAAACAGTGCAGAGAAGCCATCAAGGATGACCTCAAAAACAGGAGAGCAGCAGTACTGGTAGATGCAGCAGAAGCTGGGAAAAACATTCGTAATGCCCGCCTGTCCTTCACCAACTACAAAACCAAGATGACTGCCCTCCGACATCATGATGGATCTATCACATCTTCCAGAAGGGCAATGGAGAAGATTATTCATGACTTCTACTCAGATCTCTTTAATAGCCACATCCACTTGCCCACATACCACATACCACATGATGGATATGTCGTTCCCAATGTTCTCCCTTCCGAAATCCAACATGCCATCTCGTCGGTAAAGAAACAAAAAGCACCTGGCCCAGACAAGATCAGACCTGAACACCTGAAGAACTTACCATCAGTACTCATCAATACATTAGCTCGACTCTTCACACGCTACCTGTCTGAATGCAAGGTTCCATCCCAATGGAAAACCAGCAAGACTGTACTACTATACAAGAAAGGAGACATCCACGACATTGGCAACTATCGCCCAATCTGCCTATTGTCTGTCATCTACAAACTATTCACTCGAGTCATCCTGAATAGGATTAGCAGAACACTAGATGAAGGACAACCATGTGAACAAGCTGGATTCCGAAAAGGATTCAGTACCATTGACCATATCCACACAATAACCAAGCTCATTGAGGTATCTCGGGAGTTCAAGATGCCGCTCTGTCTAACGTTCATTGATTTAAAGAAGGCCTTTGATTCTGTTGAGACGGAAGCGGTCATGGAAGCCCTAGCCAATCAGGGCGTACAAACTCAATACATCAGGATCCTTCGTGAGCTCTATTGCGGATTCACTACCAAGATCTCACCATTCTACAAAGATGTAATCATCCATATCAAGAGAGGGGTTCGGCAGGGTGATACCATTTCACCAAAACTCTTCAGTGCCACCCTCGAGAACATCATGCGACGACTAGAATGGGAAAACATGGGAGTGAAGATAGATGGTCGGCAACTACACCACCTCCGCTTTGCTGATGACATCGTTCTAATAACACCAAACATCAGCCAAGCGGCACAAATGCTTGCGGACTTTGACCGTGAGTGTGGAAAGGTCGGACTACAGCTGAATCTTACGAAGACAATGTTTATGAGAAACAGCCTTGTTCCTGACGCTCCATTCGCTCTCAACGGAACCACCATCTCCGAATGCAACAGTTATATATACTTAGGTCGAGAAATCAACATGATGAATGACCTGGCACCTGAGTTACGCAGGAGGAAGAGAGCGGCTTGGAATGCCTTCAAGAGCATTGAAGAAATAACTAAAAGGACAAAGAACCTCCAACTACGAGCACATCTCTTTGATTCCACTATTCTTCCTGCATTAACATATGCCTCAGAGACCTGGACCCTACGAAAACAGGATGAGAACACTATTCGGATCTCTCAAAGAGGAATCGAAAGAACTATGCTTGGAATATCACGATTCACTCAAATGAGAGATAGAATCCGGAGTTCTGATCTTCGTCAACGCTCAAGAATCAGGGACGCTGTCTCATTTGCCAAGACATCAAAAATCAGATGGGCTGGACATGTAATGAGGTTTACAGACAACCGCTGGACTAGAGCCATTACTGATTGGATTCCACGAGACATCAAAAGATCACGTGGACGCCCACCTATAAGATGGTCAGACTTCTTCGTCAAGACCCTAAATGATCGGTTTGAGGCTCTACATGTTCCTAAAACGAACAGATACCATTGGGCTACGCTAGCACGCAACCGGGATGAATGGAGACGTTACTGGCACCCGCTCGAATAAATCGATGAATAACGGGGATTAAGTGATTAAGTGATAAGTGATACATTACTTGGTATTTCAAGACTTTCTGAAAGTCTTCTTGAAGCTCACATTCTTTTTCGCAATATCATTTTAAGTGAAATACTTAAAGGGCCAGAGAGATAGTACAGCAGACCTGGATTAGATCTAACACAAGAGCATAGTCAGGTATGGCCCCAAAAGAAAAACAAAATCCAAAAAGCTTGAATATTAGCTGCAAATCAGACTCTCTCTGATTTGTTCGTTTCTCTCCAGAGCACACTTAGTCTTCGGTATCTCCTCAGCACAGCTCTGTGACACTCCAATGCCTTCACCTTATTTTTTACCCATTCCAGACCTGAGATAAATTTCTCTGATCTCAGATGTTCGACATCCAAAGCTGTCCTGCACTCTGCATTCTACTTCCTCCTCTTCACTATGAATAATCAACCTATGGTTGGGTTGCTAGGGCTATCACATTTATTCCAAATACAGGCTCAGTCTTCAAGACCTCCAGAACCATCTATTTATTTGAAAATGAGACTTGGAATCTTACTATCTTTTCCCTTCAACTTTTGGAATCTTACTAACGTAACTGAATTGACTAATTAGTTGACAGACAGATTTCAGGTACCCATGCCAATAATTCGCATTTATTTGACAAATACTTGTCCTATGAGACAAGTGTGGAGGAGGGTGTTAGATCTGTGTTCAGAACATATTGAGAGATGCTGCATATGACATTCCATGATTGAGACTCTAGATTCATATTAACTTGATCAAGTATTTTCAAGGTCCCAAAGTAAAGATACCTATATAACTTAGCTCCGTTCACGGCATCGCAAACTTATTTGTGGCCTCTCTCCTCCCTTTTTCCCCATCCCTGTGTTGTGATGTTATAGTCAGAGTAACAGACTCCCAGGATATCAAGATCAAGCTCAGGAACCCAGGGCCCTAGGGCCTTACCTTCAGAAGGCCGGTACCCTACCACTGAGCCACATCCCCGGTCGCTGCCATCTGCACTGACACTATTCAGTGCATCTAAATCCCTCTTTCCTCACTTGTTCTTTGGTCTATTAAATTCTGTGACACCACACTACAAGTACTATCATTCTCATATATTCTAATCTTTACTGCATGCCAACTCATTAAATCTGTATTTACATTTAAATTAAAAATCACTGTAGCTTACTTTGGCTGTGGCCAAAAATTAGCGTATGTTTTCAGTGTTTATGAGATACACACACAGCTGACAGTTTTAAACAATTACATTCCATCTGCAAAAACATACGTATCCAACTGCGATGAGATTAGATGTTCCCACATTTATTTTTCTAAGAGTGGACTACATCCAATGTAGTCTTCTCTGAATACATCTCATTGTTTCTCTTTTGGCAGTATCCTCCAGATATCCAATCAGCACAGACATTTAGACATTAACTTTTAATCTAATTAATAGGAAAATATCTACTTTTCCCCAAAGCGAGTTTCTATCATCGGAGATAAAGCAGAGTAGAATATTGTTGATGCTGAGGGTAGTTTGCACAAAACCAGCTATTTAAAATCTCAAATATGAATCTTTATGACTAGCGTTTAAAAAACTCAAGCCAATAAAGAGACCATCAGGGTCCAAGTCACATAATATGATATCTCAAATTAGTTCTGGGAATTTTCAGATAAGTCTCTTTATTAAGAAGCAAAAGCATGACATATTTCTTCACATTAACATTTGGATTCTAATCCAGATTCTGGGCAAGCTCCACCATGAAGGTATCACACACATGACATCTTTCATGTTTAATGACACTAAAAGAGCTAGAAAGTTAGAACCAAATAAATGATGAGTCGAGTTTAACAAAAGAATACTATTCAGAGTCTTGGTTTGAACTAATATCTTATCCTCCCATAAGAAATAACTATATGAGGGGCTGGAGTGATAGCACAGCGGGTAGGGTGTTTGCCTTGCATGCGGTCGACCCAGGTTCGATTCCCAGCATCCCATATGGTCCCCTGAGCACTGCCAGGAGTGATTGCTGAGTGCAAAGCCAGGATTAACCCCTGATCATCGGTGGGTGTGACCCAAAAAGAAAAAAAAAAGAAAGAAAGAGCTATATGGAGTGGGATTTCTACACCATGAATATAACTCATAAGAAAGTCTTAGGTGGAATTAATCCATATAAAATTCTGAGGTACTATTATATTTCAGTATAATATGTGATACTTTGAGGGGCTGGAGCGATAGCACAGCAGGTAGAGCGTTTGGCTTGCACGCAGCCCACCCAGGTTCGATTCCCAGCATCCCCTATGGTCCCCTGAGCACTGCTAGGAGTGATTGCTGAGTGCAAAGCCAGGATTAACCCCTGATCATCGGTGGGTGTGACCCAAAAAGAAAAATAAAAAAGAAAGAAAGAGCTATATGGAGTGGGATTTCTACACCATGAATATAACTCATAAGAAAGACTTAGGTGGAATTAATCCATATAAAATTCTAAGGTACTATTATATTTCAGTATAATATGTGATACTTTGAGGGGCTGGTGCGATAGCACAGCAGGTAGAGCGTTTGCCTTGCACGCGGCCCACCCAGGTTCGATTCCCAGCATCCCATATGGTCCCCTGAGCACTGCTAGGAGTGGTTGCTGAGTGCAAAGCCAGGATTAACCCCTGATCATCGGTGGGTGTGACCCAAAAAGAAAAATAAAAAAGAAAGAAAGAGCTATATGGAGTGGGATTTCTACACCATGAATATAACTCATAAGAAAGACTTAGGTGGAATTAATCCATATAAAATTCTGAGGTACTGTTATATTTCAGTATAATATGTGATACTTTGAGGGGCTGGTGCGATAGCACAGCAGGTAGAGCGTTTGGCTTGCACGCAGCCCACCCAGGTTCGATTCCCAGCATCCCATATGGTCCCCTGAGCACTGCCAGGAGTAATTCCTGAGTGCAGAGCCAAGAGTAACCCCTGTGCATTGCCAGGTGTGACCCAAAAAGAAAAAAAAATATGTGATACTTTGAGTGAGAACTATTTTTACTGAGATACTGTGATTTACAATCTTATTAATGACAGTTTCCCACGCATATACCTCCAATACTACACCCATCATCATTGTATTCACGTGCCTCTCCCAATTAGATGAGAGGGTTCCTATTGCCCCTCCCTTCCAACCGACCCTCCATCCAACTCAGTCGTGTGACTGGTTGTCCTGTTGTGTTGCCTTTGTCCTTTGTTTGCTACCTTGCTGTGCATCTCTAAGTTCTACATATGAGAGAGTATTCTGTACCTACCCTTTCCTTCTGACTGACTTCACTTAACGAAAAAACAAAACCATTTGAGGGGTCAGAGAGATTAGACAGCGTGCAGGGCACTAGCTTTGCATGCCGCCAACCCACGTCAATGCCCGGGACACTATATGGTTCTTCCAAGTCCCATCAGAAATGATCCCTGATCAAAGAGCGATTCTGAACATTTCTGGATATAGCCCCCAAGTGAAAACAAAAGCAAAAACAAATGAGCAAAATATAAAATAAAATATGTTTGGGGTCGTTGTGATTTGTTTCAAGAAACTAATATATAGGTAGATAAATGGATAGATTAAACAGATAGATTGATAGACATACATGTTCGGGGCCACACCTGGTGGTACTCGGGGGTTATTGCTGACTCTGCGTTTAGGGATCACTCCTGGTTCAGGGAACAAACTTGGGTTGGCTGCATGCAAGGTAAATGACTTCCCTGCTGTATTATACCTCCAGGCCCAAAATTATTTTTAGAAAAACGAAAGCAGAGGCTAATCAAGGGTCAGAGAGATCGTCAGAGAGAGAGGTCAAGCACAGGCTTAGCGTGTGCAAGGTCCTGAGTTGAATCACTGGCACTGCACGGACCACTGAGCACAGGGTGGGGCTCCTGAGGACTACTGGGGTAGCCTTGCTGGCTCCCTATCATATCCCTGCCTTGAACAAGCCTTGAACTATCAGAACGGAACTGCTCAAGTACTGCTAGGTGTGTACTCAGCTCCCTTAACTCCACTGGGGGATGGTCACCATGAAAAAAATCATCAGATGGGAGAAGCATGCTGAAAATAGACTACAGACTGAACATGATTGCCACTCAATGCCTCTTTTGCAAACCATAGCACCCAAAAGGAGAGAGAGAGAGAGAGAGAGAGAGAGAGAGAGAGAGAGAGAGAGAGAGCAAAAGTGAATGCCCTGCCACAGAGGCAGGGTGGGATAGGGGGGATGGGGGGTGGGAGGGATACTGGGATCCGTGGTAGTGGAAAATGGGCACTGGTGGAGGGATGGGTACTCGAACATCATACAATTGAAACCCAAGCACAAAAATTTATAAGTCTACAACTGTACCTCATGGTGTTTCACAATAAAATTTTTTTAAAAAATCATCAGAGGCAGAGAGACAGTATATGGGTTATGACATATTGTTTACATACGTCACCCCCTCAGTTCAATTCCCGTCACCTCATGGTCCCTTCAGCACCACTCAGTGCAGTGCACTGGAAGCCCCTGAACATAACCTAGTTAATCCCAGGTATTAAGGTCTGCAGTGATTCCTTTACATGGAACCACTGGCTCAGTTGGCCAGAATTACCAGGAGGGACACTAATCCTCTTGAGCAATGCTTGGAAGCCCCCACCCGATTGATTAATATTACATGGCCAGAAATTAACAATAACCAGGACACAAATCCCAGCACTAAGTTGCCTTCATTTCCACAAGAATACAAGCTCTATTGAAGCAAGAATGATTTTGTCTCCACACTGAAAATATTGAACATGATCATAGGTAGATAAATAATTTCTGAATGAGGAACTATAGCTTAGTAATTGGGAATTTCAAGAAAATCTTTTAAAAAGTCGTGAAAAAAAGATTACATTTTATTGGGGTACTCTGAGAGGTTTCATGCCAAAAGTACATCTGAGTTAGATTTTCCAAAGACTGAGAAAAAAGTCAGACCCAGTGGCATAAAGCCTTATTTGGATGCCATACTTCATTGAAATACGCAAATGAAATAGGAGAGTGGTGAGAAAAGCAGCTTTAAAAGTCCATGATATCAAATCGTAGAAGCCCTGTCATCTTCACAGTGGACAAATCAGAGAAGTGAAGAATTTTACATTCCACAAGAAATCTGCACTAATAACAGTGCTCACTGTCAAGGACTACTATTTTCAAGCCCCAGAAAATCCCTCAATTCTGACTCACTTGAAGTGTGTTTTATTCTGTTTTCCAGGAACCCACCACTGTTAATCTTTCTCCATGTAAAAATCTCCATTTTGCTTCTAACCAAGTCTCTATGGCTTGAGATGAAGCTGTGTTCTTGTTTTTGTTCAGGAGAAATAGAAAACAGCTGTTTAACATTCTCTTTATAATAAGCTTCATACAACTCAGGCAATTATTTAAGCATTTTTATGATATTTGAAAATTAACTCAGTGCGCAGCCTAGGCGATACAATAAGGACTCTGGGAAGAAAGAACAAGCAATATTGGCTTTAGAAAGAGAATCAATCACATACAAAGAATTCCAAACTCTATAATAAAGAATACAATGACGATCCTTTATGGAGCTATCCTTCCATTTATAATGTTTTCCTTGTGATACATAAAACATTGTCTTTATGATAAATGAAGGCACTCTGGAACTGATTATATCACACATGGGAAGCAAACTTGAAATAAATTTTTATTTAGCAACATCAACATTCCCAATAAATCCACAAGAAAAGAGTTTCATGCTTCCTCTTTTGCAGTTACATTTCCATTTAGTTAATGTCCTCCTGCAAAAGTAGAAGTGACAAAAATAGAAAAACCACAGTTCACCCTTCAGTCATTTACCTTCTCCTTGACTTCAGTCTCTTGTCCATCTTGGAAAATACCTCCGACTTTCCCTCCTGCTTCCATGTTTGCTTATTATTCTTCATCTCCTTACGATGTTTTTTCCTGGGAGTGTTGGGCTGTTGGACATGTAGTACTGTCAGCAGATCAACCTATACCCATGGGGCGAGTGCATCAGCAGCCTGATGGTGTCTTCAGTCTTCCTGATATCCCCAAAATTGCCACTGTACCTCTGACTGAACCCCAGCCACTCAGAGCCAACTTTCCCAAGAAATTAAATGGTCAAAAGTTAGGTATGTGGGAGTCACACCCACAAATCACCTCTGGGCTCAGCTATCCAAGCTCATTCATCGGCCTTGCTTCAGAAACCCATAAATAAATCTCGAAAGAGATAAAAAGAAAAAAACACAGTTAATCTCGGACCTGGGCATGGCTGAACAGACTAGGGGTCTGTTGGGGTGGGGAGGGGGGAAGTCAGCCTCAAGCTCACCCAAGCAGAGCCTCTCACAGGTGCTTGCTTTCAGGATCCAAGATCACCACCATGCCCCCGGCCAGACTTCACCATCTCAGGACAGACCTCACTGAGATATCAACCCATTGAACATTCAAGTGTGCAGATTTTGTGACTGTAATCTCCAGGTTTCCTCAGACTTGGGATGGGCTACCTTCTGCACAGTTCCCTTTGCTCCTGAAAGCACCGACAGTCACCTCCACAAACCAACTCTGGTGCTACCATGTCAGCATTTCTACCAGCTTCGGTTCAGAGTTCCATAAAAAAAAATCTTGAAAGAGATCAAAAGCTCTAGATAATCTCAGACCCAGGCAAGGGTGAACCGATCAAGGTAAATCAGGGGTGGGGGGTGGGGGGAGGTCAGCCTGGTGCCCACCCAAGCAGAGCCCCAGGCAGCCACATGCGTCCACAATCCAAAATCACCACCATATCCCAGACCAGACTCCACCATCTCAGAATGGACCACTGAGGTATAATCTGCTGAAAATTTTGGCAGGCAGGTTTTGTGATTGAAATCTCCGGGCTTTCTCAAAGTTAGGATGAGCTACCTCTCCCTAACTCCCCATACTTCCAGAAGCCTCAGCAATCACGTCCACACCCTAAAGGTGCCATCCAGTTAAAAAAAAACCTACTCCAGCCTTACCTTCTGGATAAAAATACTAAACACCCTGAATAAAAACACTGACCTCTTTGTACCTGTATTGCAAGTCATAAGGCACAAAAGGAGAAAGAGAAAGAAGATAAGCTCCTGCCATAAAGGCTGTGGGGAGGGTGTAGGGACGATGTTTAGGGATGGCGGAGGGGTATGGGGGGACATTGGTGGTGGTAAATGTACACTGGTGGAGGGATAGTCATTGGGTAATTGTATGATTGAAGCCCAATTACGAACAGCTTTTTAATGTTCTATCTCACTGATGTATTATAATTACTAAAGATTGGGCCTTTGGAACACTCTTATTTTGTCCTATATTGTCTCCCTAGAAGACTTTTATCATGAGATTCACAATTTGGTATATGCTTAAAGACCTGCCTTAGGTACACATGACAAATTGTCAGTGTGACACATCCATCTGAATGCCTGCACATTGCCTAGAACTCAATCATCAAAAACTAAACTTGTGATACATGAATCCCCAACTGGATCTCACACTAAAATTTTCTTTGCTCTATCCCTTCCTATTTTGCACTCTATATCTAATCTAATATAAAAATAGAATCACCAGTCTTTTTTTAACATATCTCCTACACAACTATAATCTATTTACCTATCCACTTCTATGTCCTTCATCACCAATATCAACATTGTCCAAATGTTAGAAGCAAAAACTTGGGATTTTCGGGCCAGAGCAATAGTACGGCAGGTAGAGCATTTGCCATGCACCCGGTCGACCTGGGTTGAGCTCTGGCATCCCGTATGTACCATGAGCACTGCCAGAAGTAATTCCTGAGCACATAGTCAGAAGTAATCCCTGAGCATCACCAGGTGTGATCCCAAAAGCTCCACAACCCGCAAAAAAAAAGAACAGGAAATTGGGACTTTGTTGTTCTCTGGTGCAGTGGAGACAGGGGTTCATCAATAGTTTTTTAATGAAATTTTCCCTTTTTTCTCTCTACCTGCTATGAGAGGGAAGAGGAATTCCCTCTCACAATCAAGTAAGAGAAAAGTATAAACAAATAATTTAGTATTGGAGATGCTTCCAAGAATGAGGATAGTAGCCTCTCATTCCAGAGTGGATGTCTGCTGACACAGAATTCAGGTGGATTTGCCTCTGGACTTTTTTGAACATGAGCAAATAATCAGGCCAGGCATGAGAGATAGCAGGGTTCAGACAGAGATGGAAGTAAAATCGAATACACACTACTTGGTGGAAATCAAGAATTGTGAATTTTCCATGGATTAGGTGGATGTTCCATAAATCTTGCTGGTGAGCCTCTACACACCAGGCTCTGAACTGCCTGAGGAAATGCAAAGCAGGGGGTTGGAAGAGATCATTGAAAACATGCGAGTTCTTCACAAGCAGCCCCAGTTTGGATGCCTTTCAGAAATGAGTCACCAGGTTCAGTCAGTGTCAGTCCAGACAAGTGGACAGCATCAGAGTCAACTAAGGAAGAGATACTCTCTCTCTTCTCTACTGACCATTGTCCACTTCCAGAAGGCCTGATCCAGGAACAATATGACTCATCCTGACCCCAGCCCCACATTGCTGCAGGTGAGTGTAAAGTTTACTTCATACAAATCTGAGGCTGGAGCGATAGCACAGCGAGTAGGGCGTTTGCCTTGCACACGGCTGACCCGGGTGCGATTCCCAGAATCCCATATGGTCCCCTGAGAACTATCAGGGATAATTCCTGAGAGCAGAGCCAGGAGTAACCTCCGTGCATTGCTGGGTGTGATCCAAAAAGCCACAGTCCACAGTCCACGGTCCTCCCATTGCTCATCGATTTGCTCGAGCGGGCCCAGTAACGTCTCCATTGGAGACTTTGTTGTTACTGTGTTTGGCGTATCGAATACATCATGGATAGCTTGCCAGGCTCTGCTGTGCAAAAAAAAAATCTGTTGCATAAACCATTTGTTAGTAGTATCATAATTCTAAATCTCATTACTTCAAGAAGATTCTCTTTGGGGATCCCCCCATGTGACAGATCACCCCAACTTAATTCAGTGGACAGTAGACCTACTTCCTCATCAGTCAGTTAATCAGATCTCTTTAGTACTTCTGTCAGATTAGATGCACAAGGTTGATGGGTAATTGATTCCCCTCCCCCTTTTTATGAGATACAGTTACAAAGCTTTCATATTTGAGCTTCGGTCATACAATCATCAAACACCCCTCCCTCCACCAGTGAACGTTCTCCACCACCAAAATCCCCAGTATTGCCCCCCCCCCCGACCCCTCTCCCTCATTCCAACCCTTCCCCTGCCTGTGTGACAGACAATTTCTCCACACTCTCTCTCTTGACTTCGGTTACATTTGTTATTTCGACACCAGTCACACCACCACTCAAACCTGTTGAAAAGGCAATGCTAGACAATTTGTTTTGTGTTGCTTGTTACAGATAGAATATAACGTTGTGTGGCTGCTCTTGTAGCTGAGCACCCTAGGAATTCTAAAATTTTAATAATTAGGGTCTGGGAAAGATCTCTGCAGTGAGCTGCTCAGTTCTGAGATTCGTGTGTGTGTGTGTGTGTGTGTGTGTGTGTGTGTGTGTGTATGTGCGTGTGTGTGTGTCTGAATCATGGCCGTATAGAGGTTTAAGTAGCCGGTGGCAGTTTGTGGCCATCATCTCAGAGTCCCATTGGGGTAGGGGGAAGAAGGGCCGGCTCCTACCCTGTCTCCTGAGGCCTGGCATTTGCCGCCACTGCTACCGCATACCTTGGCTTTGTTGAGTTGTAGAAGATGGTGGCCACTGACATTCCTAGGGGGCAGGCGGAGGGATGGCACTTTCTCCCGTCTGGAGTGGCCCAGCGATAGTGGCCTATTGCAAAGTCCGGAGACATCTTTGCAGCTAGCTAGCTGCTCAGTTCCGAGATTCATGTGTGTGTGTCTAATTGATTTTACTTTTTAAACTCCTCTTACTGATGATGAAATTTTAAGAAATGGCTCTCTCCTTGATAGTTTGAAACATTAAATAATAAAAATGATGTATGTCTATTGAGTGTTCTAGAATCAAGATTAATTTTCATCTACCTGAGAGAAGAAAAAGTATGCGACTGAAATTTCATTAACAAATTTCACAGAAAAGGCTTTTATTTTTAGCAGTCTCTAATGTCTTTCTCCCATGACTTTTAATGAGTCACTTTTACGCTGCAGGAACCAATAGCCTTTAAAGGAATGTGATCTAACAAAACATGCCAACACAACTGTGATTTACAGCTTCATGACTGATTATGACAAATGGTATAGTGAAGTAGTCAATGTTATCTTAGGTCACGGCTATGCTTCCCACCAAAAATCAAAGTGAAATCAAATTCCAAGCCCTGGAGAAAAAAACCTTCACTTTCATAGGTGTCATTAAAATCTATAAAATTAGACTACATAATCTCTTTGGAAAATATTGAGAAATCTAGACAAGAATTCATTTAAATATAGGACTTGCACCAAATCCAGCCTGCTGTCTGCACTTGTAAATAAGGTTTCATAGTAGAATTTTGTTCTTTTAAAGAAAAGTGCTTACTCAAACCTTTCTAGAGAGGATTCACTCATTTAAATAGATGGATAGAATGATAAAATTTCTATCCAAATGTCATATTTTTATTTATAACATCTAAAGAAAATGCATAAAGACATTTAAAATGCTTTGCTAGTCTCATTTTAAGAATTATTTTTATTATTTAGAGTGATTTTTATTTTATTGAAATTATTTTATTATTTAAAGAACGTGATAAATTCTTTATTCTTCACAAAGGGGAGAATTTTTGCTCTCTTTTTCTTGTGCAGTTAACTTGACAATCAGGCACTTGTATTCCAAAGGATACAGCTCAATACTAAATGCACATAGTTATTTTAGAATTCAGTTAAAGGAGCAAGAGAGATAGGAAAGTTGGTAAGGCATCTGTCTTGCATGCAGCCAGCCTGGTTTCAATCTCTGACACCCCATAAGGTCCTACAAGCACAGCTAGGAGTGTTAGTGAACACAGAACCATGAGTAAACCCTGAGTACATTCAGACGTGGCCCCAAAGCAAAAACAAACAATAAAAATATAAACAAAACCTAATTCAGATAAGGGGTCTGAGAGATAGCTGAAAGGTTAAAGCATTTGCCTTTTGTGCCTCTGCCCAATAGTTCAATTCCTGGCACTGGACATATTCCTCCAGCACTGCCAGGAGCGGCCCTGAGCACAGAGCCAACAGTATGCCCTTGTCCAGGAGGGTCACGCCATGAATTGGCAACTGGCCTCACATACTGGGGGAAAAGGCTGTTGAGATGGAGAAGGAACCACTAAGCAAATGATGATTGGAGGGATGGCCCAGGGATGGGGGATCTGTGCTGAAAGTAGACAAAGGACCAAACATGAAGGCCTCTGAGTATCTGTATTGCAAATTATAATACCCCAAATTAGAGAGAGAGTAAGGCTGGAGCGATAGCACAGCGGGTAGGGCGTTCGCCTTACAAGCGGCCAAGTTGGGCCGACCCGAGTTCGATTCCTCCGCCCCTCTCGGAGAGCCCGGCAAGCTACCGAGAGTATTCGATATGCCAGACACAGTAACAACAAAGTCTCCAATGGAGACGTTACTGGGCCCGCTCGAGCAAATCGACGATCAACGGGAGGGCCTTTTACCTTTACCTGACACGAGGCAGGGAGTAGGGTAGGGTGGGATGGGGTGGTGGGTGGGACACTGGAAACAATGGTGTTGGAAAACGTGCACTGGTGGAGGGATGGGGTGCTCGAGCATTGTGTGACTGAAATGTAAGCATGCAAGTTTGTACTTGTATCCATGGTGATCCAATAAAACTTCTTGTAAAAAAAAGTTCTATGGCCTAGAATGGAACGAACACGGTGAGAGACTGTCTGAGTTCATCATGTCGACCAAGACCATCGATGGTAACTCACAGTTCCAATCTAAACGTTGGAAATGGGAATCTCTGGGTGGACAGTTCCACAGTGAAATTGAGCACATCATATTCAATCGACAGTTTCGCCTGACCGATGTCGCTGTTGTCCCAAAATTCCAAACGGGATCGGACCACTGTCTCCTTTGTACAAAATTCTACTTCACAGAGTAGGGAGAAAGGGCTGCAAAGTTTAAGAAGAGAACTTCCAGAACGATCACCAACTGGGAGCTCTTTGGCACTATTGCAGCAACATGGGAAGATGCCATTGTTGACAGCACTGACGAGGAATATGATCAACTGATTCAGCACCTCCATGATTGTGCTAGGAACACCAAGAGAGAGATAGCCACAAAAAGATGCCTGTCTTAGAAAATTCTTGAGCTCATTCACCAATGAGGCTTGGTGCAAGCCTCAGGCAATCACAAGCGAACGTCCGAGCTCACAAAGCAGTGCAGAGAAGCTATAAAGGAAAACCTCAAAGAGAAAGGAGCAGCAGTGCTGGCAGATGCGGCAGAAGTTGGGAAAAGCATCCACAATGCCTGCCTGTCCTTAGCCAACAAGATCAAGATGACTGCCCTCCGACGTCCTGATGGATCTATCACATCTTCAATGGAGAAGATTATCCATTACTTCTACCTGGATCTCTTCGATAGCCATGTCCACCTGCCTAGATATCAAATTCCGCAGGATGGATATGTCATTCCCAACGTTCTCCCTCCCGAAATCCAACACACCATTTCGTCGGTAAAGAAGTGAACAGTACCCAGCCCAGACATGGTCAGACCTGAACACCTGAAGAACCTGCCATCAGTACTCATCAATACACTGGCTCAGCTCTTCACACACTACCTGTCTGAATGCAAGGTTCCATCCCAAGTTTCCATCCCCAAACCAGCAGGACTGTACTACTGTACAAGAAGGGAGACATCTACAACATTGGCAACTATCGCCCAATCTGCCTGTTGTCTGTCATCTACAAGCTGTTCACTCGAGTCATCCTGAATAGGATTGGCAGAACACTAGATAAAGGACAACCATGCGAGCAAGCCGGGTTCCACAAAGGATTCGGCATTATCGACCATATCCACATGATAACCAAGCTCATTGAGGTTTCTCGGAATTCAAGATGCCACTCTGTCTAACGTTCATTGATTTAAAGAAGGCCTTTGATCTGTTGAGACGGAAGCAGTCATTGAAGCCCTAGTCAATCAGAGCATTCAAACTCAATACATCAGGATCCTCCATGAGCTGTATTGCGGATTCACTACCAGGATCTCACCATCCTACAAGGAAGTGATCATCCATGTCAAGAGAGGGGTTTGGCAGGGTGATACTATTTCACCGAAACTCTTCAGTGCCACCCTCGAGAATGTCATGTGACGACTGGAATGGGAAGGAATGGGAGTGAAGATAGATGGTCGGCAATTACACCACCTCCGCTTCACTGATGACATCGTTCTAATAACACCAAATATTAGCCAAGTGGCATAAATGCTGGCCAACTTGGACCATGAATGTGGAAGGTTGGACTGCAGCTATCTCACGAAGACAATGTTTATGAGAAAGGGTCTCGTTCCTGATGTTCCATTCACTCTCAATGGAATGAGCATCTCCAAATGCAACAGTTATGTGTACCTAGGGCAAGAAATCAACATGACGAATGACCTGACACCTGAGTTGCACAGGAGGAAGAGAGCGGCTTGAAATGCCTTCAAGAGCATCAAAGAAATAGCTATGAGGACAAAGAAGCTCTGGCTCCGGGCACATCTCTTTGCTTCTACTGTTCTTCCTACATTAATATATGCCTCAGAGACCTGAGCCCTATGAAAACAGGATGAGAATACTAACCAAAGAGGAATCAAAAGAGCTATGCTTGGATTATCACGCTTCACTCAAGTGAGAGAAAGAATCCAGTGTTCTGATCTCTGTCAACAGTCAAGAATCAGGGACACTGTCTCATTTGCCAAGGCATCAAAAATTAGATTGGCCGGACACATGATGAGATTTGGAGATGACCGCTGAACTAGAGCCATTATTGACTGGATTCCATAGAATGTCAAAAGATCGCGTGGCTGCCCACCTATGAGATGGTTAGACTTTTCCATCAAGACCTTGAATGATCAGTTTGAGGCTCTTCGTGTTCCAAGAATGAGCAGACACCACTAGGATACACCAGCACGCGACAGGGACGAATGGAGACGTTACTGGTGCTTACTGGAGCAAATCGATGAGTAGTGGGATGTCAAGTGATCAAGTGATAATAATAAAAAGAGTATGCCATTGGGTGTGACCCCCTTGTGGGGGTAAGGAGGGAGTCAATTAAGTTAAGCTTCACCTCAGTTCAAAAACAAATTATGGACTGAAGATTCAAAGAATTGGGTGAATACTTTGAGTGAAGAAAGTCAGGTTCAGTTCCTGGTACCGCATGGTCCCCTGAATATAGTGCTGAGGGCGGTTATTGGGAGTCCCAAATAGAGTGCCAGGATTAGCCCCCTTCAGCACTGCAAGCAATGGTTCAAAAACAAAATATACACTGCAAGCATCTTCAGTTCCCTTTCTTAGTATGGTTGTAGATTACTAATCTTGGGTTTTAGTATGACACACATTCATTAAAAAAGAGAGGCAGGCTGGGGCCAGAGCAATGGTACAGTGCACTTGTCTTGCATGTACTCGACCTAGGTTTGATCTTTGGCACCCTATACGATCTCCCAAGCCTAGTAGGAATGATTCCCTAGTGCAGAGCTGGGAATAAGCCCTAAGAAGCACTGAGTTTGCCACCCTAGAGAGAGAGAGAGAGAGAGAGAGAGAGAGAGAGAGAGAGAGAGAGAGAGAGAGAAAGAGGAGTTCTTTCCTTCACATCACCTAAAACAAAAATGGTTGTTAAATAGAAGACATTGACCTCCAACCTAATAGTAAATAACCACTGTATCACTGTTATCCTGTTGTTCATCAGTTTGCTTGAGCAGGCGCCAGTCACATCTCCATTCATCTTAGTGCTTAGATTTTATCAGCCTCTCCTTACTCATCCTTCCCAACGGTGTCGTATTGGAGGCTCTTTCAAGGTCAGGGGAATGAGACCCATTATTGTTACTGTTTTTGGAATAGTGAATATGCCACGGCAAGCTTTCCAGGCTCTCCCTTGTGGGCAGGATACACTCGGTAGCTTGCCAGGCTCTCCGAGAGGGAATAGTAATAATAATAATTATAATCACAACCAACACTCATTGCAAACTAACCATGTGCAAAGTCTGATAGAGATTAGAACTCTTCATCCTCCTTCTAGGAACGCAGCCTGAGGTCCCGCTAGTGGATTTTTTCCAATCTCTTAAGGCCTCTTATGTACAGCCATCCAAGATCTTCCTCTTTTCGCTGAACTTCTGGAGAAAATCTCGAGTGGGATACCAATGGCAGAGGAAAGAGAGCCCAGGAAGAAAGGAACCTGAGACCCCAGTCACTGAGGAGAATCCCCTCTCAAAACAGATTCCCTGTTTCAGATGCTACATGAGGAGATATTCACTGCTGCAATACCTTCCCAGATGTACATGGAGATTACTTTGCTACCGCACCTACCATAAATTTACCATAACTCCCAATTCAAGAGGAAGTATTTCCTTTACTCCTATATACGTGTAATGGCCACCATATGCATGAAGCCTTTCCATTAAGATCAGCATGGTAATTTATAAAAATCGTGCCAATTCAAATAGATTATTTCATAAGTCAAAGGCAGATGTTTTATATTCTTATTTGATTTTTAAATTATTTTAGTTTGGGGGGAACACACCCAGCAATGCTCAAGGCATATTCCAGGCTTTATGCTCAGAAGTGAGCACTACAGTGATGGGAATAAATCCCAGTTATCCATATGCAAGACAAGCAACCTACCTGTTTTACTGTCTCTCTAGTCCCTAAAAAGTCTTAATTTTTAAACTCCTTGATCTTAGAAACCCACATACTATTTTTAATCACTTTTGGGGTAACTCATTTCAGATATCAAACATCCTTATAAAAATCAAGAATACAAAACTACAGATAAGTATGAGAGGACCAGAGAGATAGCACAGCAGGTCAGACTCATGCCTTGCTCACAAGTGACCAGGGTTCAGTCCCTGGCATCCCATATAGTAACTTGAGTACCACTAGGAGTAATTCCTGAGTGCAGCGCCACTCAGAGCATCACCAGGTGTGGTTCAAAAACTACACATAATAATTCAAAAAATGTAATTTAGTTAAGAAACAGATATGCGGGGCTGGAGCAATAGCACAGTGGGTAGGGCATTTGCCTTGCACGCAGCCGACCTGGGTTCAATTCCCAGCATCCCATATGGTCCCCTGAGCAACACCAGGAGTAATTCCTGAGTGCAGAGCTAGGAGTAACCCCTGAGCATCGCCGGGTGTGACCCAAAAAGAAAAAAAAAACAAAAACAGATAAGCACGCAAACTCTACAGTGATGCTAACAACGGCTTGAATATTTAGAAGCAAAATCAAGTTGGCTAACAAGGTTCAGATGTATTTATTTGTTACAGTGTATGTTGCATGGCTCTGAAAGTGCTAATATATATGTTTTTTGATGTACATAGTTACTGCACCTCACTACCATTAAGGCACAGATTTGGTTGAACACATCTGATAACAGAACGACTGATATGTGCACTAATTATTGCACAAGCAACAGAAATTCCTCTTAAATTATAATTTTCTGATTCTCACACAAATTTTTATAAATTTGGTCAAAATTAAACACTTCAGCATCTTTTAATTGTTGAAGCATGAAATAATAATATGGCTTAAAGTGGCAATTATTTCCTTCAAAACTGGGCTTTCTTTCAAAACAACATCGAATATTTTGTGCCACTTTTCTTTTGTATATTTTCCATTTGGCAAACCCAGAAGTAAATAAGCTCCAGCAACTTTCATCGTCTCATTCCCATAAGAATTCTCACCACCGCCGCCATCTCTGAAGAATTAGCTCCTTCTTATCCAGTTTATGTGAAAAGGCTAAAATAAATGGTGGGGTATAAAGTAACTGCCTTGGGGTTATAGTCAATAATACCAAAAAGCATTCCAACCGAGATGTCCCTGTGTAGACGCCAAAAAGGAGCAGGGGGGTTGACTGTAAGGGGGTTAGAAAAGGATAGGACATGGGGCTGGAGTGATAGCACAGCGGGTAGGGCATTTGCCTTGCACGCGGTCAACCCGGGTTCAAGTCCCAGCATTCCATAGGGTCCCCTGAGCACCGCCAGGGGTAATTCCTGAGTGCAGAGCCAGGAGTAACCCCTGTGCATCGCTGGATGTGACCCAAAAAAAGCAAAAAAAAGAAAAAAAAGGAGAGGATGTTCATTGTATAAGTACACCATTTCTTATCCTCTTCTTTTCTATTACATGTTGTCTATTGAGAATTCTAGAAACAGTGCTTCTTCCACCATTCCCCACAATGGGCCAAATTTTTTGTTGACTTTCCTATGAGACTCCCCTTTCTTCATTCCTGTAGCCCCTCCTCCACACACACATAATATAAAATATACACAGTTGTGGGGCTGGAGATCAAGGCATATCTTGCAGGCAGTGAACTCTGATTCCATCTCCAGTACCACACATGACTTTCCAAGCACTGCCAGGAGTGATCCCTGAGAACTATGTGTAGCCAGCAAAGAAAAAATAATAATAATAAAATAAAATAAATTGGGGCTGGAGAGAATAGTACAGCAGGTTGGGTAAACTCGTAGTCAGACTACATGGTCCACCCAGCCCACCAGAACAGATCCCTGAGTATACAGAGCCAGGATTAGACCCTGAACACCACCAAGTGTGACTCTAAAAACTTACTAACTAACTAACTAAAATACACTTGTGCACTCACAGGTCATTTTACAATGCCCTGTAACTTCTGTTCCCACTGATGTCAGACAGGCCTGTGGTTGACCAGCAACATGATCAAGAGCTAAATAGGGAAACAGAAGCACAGGAAAGACAACAAATCTCCAATACAACACCCAGGTGAGGTTGAACCTCTACTGACTCTCCCGAACCACTTAAACACCTAAATAGCTCCTTCTTTGTAAACACATTCTCTATTAAAGTGTTATTTTTTTGCAGTCCACTGACTGTCACTGTCACTGTCCTCCCATTGTTCATCGATTTGCTCGAGCAGGCCCAGTAATGTCTCCATTGTGAGACTTTGTTGTTACTGTGTTTGGCATTCGAATACGTCACGTCATGGGTAGCTTGCCAGGCTTTGCCCTGCAGGTGAGATACTCTCAATAGCTTGCCGGGCTCTCAGAGGGGTGGAGGAATCGAACTTAGGTCGGCCATGTTGGCTGTGTGCAAGGCAAACGCCCTACCCACTGTATTATATATATTGTAACATATATTATATATAATATATAATGTATATGTACACACACGTCCCTTGGCAAATTAAACTCTAAAATGAGGGGCTGGAACAATAGTAGAGTGGGTAGGGCATTTTCCTGGCACGTGGTTGACCTGGGTTCAATCCCCAGTATCCCATATGGTCCCATGAGCACCGCCAGGAGTAATTCCTAAGTGCAGAGCCAGGAGTAACCCCTGAGCATTGCCGGGTGTGACCCAAGAAGCAAAAAAAAAAAAAAAACCCCAAAAAACCCTCAAAGATGAAGTTTTCTAGCCCTCAACTAGGAGTCAGATGTGTTTGAATGAAGTTGACATAGATTCAATGCCTTTTGCATAATAGTGTTTAGAACTGGCATCTTTTGGGGTCTTGTGCAATCCCAGGTATCCTGGTAGCAACCTCAGGGACCAGGAGTCTCTCTCTCTTGGCAATGAAGCAGCAGTCATTCCCTCGCTCTGACACAGCTCTCATGAGAACCATTCTGTTTCTGTTGCCAAATTTGATAACTATAGTGCTCTGCAGAAAAAGTACTGGAAATCCTTAAGTCTGACTCATACACATCAGGTGCAAAAGATGTTTTGCACATCAGTTGTGTATCTCCTTGCTTTAAAATTACTAAATGGAGTCTGGGAAGAAAGAGCAGGGCTTAGGGTGAGTGCCTTGCATGTATCTCATGCCCAGTCCAGTGTCTGGTACCATGTAAGCACCACTGGGTATAGCACTGCTGGGGTCAGGGGCTCACGCATTACAGGCCCACCCATGCGTCTCTTCATAAGGCCTGGACACTTAACCACTAACCTACCTGGCCCCAAATCACTGGGAATGTGCCAAGAACCATTAGGGAGGCCTCAGAAATACTTAAAATAATTCTCCTGTGAATCTTAGTTTAAGCTGGTTCAACTATATTTTCTGCTAGTAGAGGAACTAGAAAGACTTATAAGCAAGAAAACCAAGAGACTGACTCTTTATCTTGGGTATCACATAGCTTTATCTTGACTTTAAGAGCAGATAAGAATGTTTCCTTTATAAGACCAACTCCTTTTTTTTTTTTTTGCATATCCTGCATTTTTTTGCATGTTTTTTTAAATTTAATTACCATGAGATAAAAAGTTTCAAAGCTGATCATGCCAGGCTTTGCCGTGCGGATGAGATACTCTCGGTAGCTTGCTGGTCTCCCCAAGAGGGGCAGAGGAATCGAACCCGGCTCAGCCAGGCTGGCTGCACACAAGGCAAATGCCCTACCCACTGTGCTATCGTTCCAGCCCGCCAAAATATGTAAAGCTGATTTTTATTATTTGCAAAGAAGGACGATATCTATGTAAAAGTTACCTAGATGACACATGATGTTCCTCCAACAAAAACACTCACTTTTTAATTATTAAGATGCCTTGCCACCCAAAATTGTGCTGCAAAATTATTGTAAGGCCATTGAGTTAATAAACCCCAGTCCTAAAACATTTGTGCCCAGAATTCCTTCTAGTATTAAAAAAAGAAAAGAATATATACTTACTAGGCTACATAATAGCCCATCAAGTTAATTTTCCCATGATTTCTCAATGCAGATGTACTGTTTGGAGTTAATTCTTCTCATTAAAAAAGTCATATGGGGACCAGAGACTAACATAACACTAACATAGCTGGAGCGATAGCACAGCGGTAGGGCATTTGCCTTGCACACAGCCAACATGGCCGACCCGAGTTTGATTCCTCCTCCCCTCTCAGAGAGCCTGGCAAGCTACCGAGAGGATCTCGCCCGCAGGGCAGAGCCTGGCAAGCTCCCCGTGGTGTCTTCGATATGCCAGACACAGTAACAACAAAGTCTCCAATGGAGACGTTACTGGGCCCGCTCGAGCAAATCGATGAACGATGGGAGGGCCTTTACTTTTTTCACTGTTACTAACATAGCTAATAGTGATATTTTTGAACTATCACTATCCTTGAATGAAGCTAATTCAGGTTTCATCCACAACATCGTAGTCCCTGAGCACTGAGGCGAGGCAAAAGTAAACCTTGACAACTGCTAGGTGTAGCCCCCAAACCAACCAAACAAAATAACAAATAAACAAATATATGTATATACATAAAAGTTAGCAGAAATTTCTATTATAATGGAAAGACATTAGAGATAAGCTCAATATAATGTAAGCAATTGCAAACGCTTTAAACTTTGTACTTATCCATTTGTATAAAAGATCTTGAAGGCCTGAAGGCAGGGTACAAGGGTTTAGAATACCTTCTTTATACCTGTGTGATCACAAATATCCCCAAGGTCCCAGGCAGTTTTACTTTTTGAGCCCGGCAGCTCTGCTCTCTGCAATTTCTGGTACCACAAGAGATTTCCAGCTCTGTAGTCAGGTATGTGTAAGTTACACAAAAAGGAGTATAATCCTCAGAGAACATCTCCACCTAAAGGAATATACCTTGGCCAGGAAGCATGTATGGGCACTGCATCAACCGTGGAAACTCACATGCATGTGTAGTAGGTACTCACTGCAGCACTCCTGGGAAGCATCACAGCTCTACCTTGGGAGGCTCAACCAAGAACGCTTGCCCCAGGTGACCATGTGGTCCAGCACTGCAACAAAAGTGAGTATCGGGATTGAGCGTGAGTGTACTTCAGCATGACATGCAAAAGTACCTCACAAGAGATGTACAGGACCACCGCCATCACCACAACTACAATGAAGGGAAAGGTAATGTTTCTTTTAAATGTTCAAAAATATATAAACGTTAGGACAGCAATCCCTATTTAATTATCTTCCAAAGCCATTCCCAACTTGCATTAATAATTTGTGTGCAAAGCCCTCTCCCAAAGAGCATGACCAAAACTTATTATAAATCCATACATTGACTAATGCACAGTGATTCATATGTTCGACATTTAATCATTGAATAAAGTCTCATAATCTAAGGTCAAGAAAGAAAAATAAAATACAGAGAAAGAAAAATGTGTTAGAAAGGCGTCTCTTAACCTTAAAAATTATGTAGCAGCAAAACCCAAAGGCAAAATGGAGTGTATTAGTTCAAGAAAATACTTAAGACTCATTCTTATTTTCTTCTTCAACTCTCCATGTCAATTATAATACACTTGTACCACTTGCATTTCTTTAATTTGTTTTGTTAGCAGGTAGGGACTGGACCACACCCGGTGGTGCTCTTGGCTTTCCTCCTGGTTCTGTGTTCAGGGTTCACTCCTGATTGTGCTCCATGGACCATATATGATGCCAGACCATACACTGTGGTACCATATGAAAGGCAAGCATCTTTCCCACTGTACTGTCTCTCTGGCCCCATGTCTTATCACAGGGACCACACCCAACGGTGCTCTGAAGGCTATATAGCGCTGGGGATTGAACTCAAGTTCCTGAATATGCCTGGCTTGTGATCTACCATTTGAGCAGCCTCACCATGCAAACATGCAGCTTTATTTTAAGGAGGGGATACCCCTGGCTCTTTGCTCAGAGGCAATATCTGAGGTGCTCAGGGGAACCAGATGTGGTGCTGAAATATGCAAGTCAAATGCTTTAATCACTGTCATGTGCATCTATCCATCCCCAACATATGATATTTACAAAATAAAGACAAGCCATAGCAAGTTGTTGGTTTGGTGTGTGTGTGTGTGTGTGTGTGTGTGTGTGTGTGTGTGTATTTGGTGTTGCCCAATGAGAACAAAACAGGCATTATGGCTGGTTAGATACGAGAATACTACAAATAAGAATAATTTTCATAAGAAAATTAATCACTACTCTCCAAGATACCATATACAGATGAAAACTACTCATTTATAGGGGGAACCAATGTTTAAACAAATTTTACTGAAGAGTATACATAGATATGTATGAATACACATATACACACATATATCTTAAAAATCTCATTAAAAGAAATCAAGATTCAGAAAAACAGAGCAGATATAGGATTATATACACATGCACACACACTCACTCACATGCACGTGCGTGCACACAGTCACACACACACACACACACACACACACACACACACACACCTCCAACTAGATCAAGCATCAAATAGAACAGGAGGGCCGCCCAAGAATAAATTTGCTATTTAAATTTTCTCATTCAACTGATAATTTTAATAGACAGAATATGAATGTAGATTTTTAGTAGATATTTGTAAACAGTATCTATAATCAAAAGCACATGTGGGAAAAAGTGTTATTTTGGGGTGCATCCCGAGGAACCAATACAACACCTTAAGAATGTTCAGGGGTCCTGTATACCAGGAATCAATTCAGGATCACCAGTCCCTAACTCCTGTGATGTCACCTTGGCCCCCCAAAAAGAAACATAATAGTTCTTGAAATAGAATTCTGAGACCAGAGCTTTTTCATAGCCATCTATCTTGGTGCATAGTCTATTTCTGAATGGTTTGATTCTTTGAATGGTTTGATTCTTGGTACATGAAAGTACATCAATTCCTTCACCGAAGAATAGAGACATTCTAGAGAAGAATGTTAAAACCCCTTTTTTTTGTCAAACAAGAATGAAACTATGTTTCACGAACAACAGCACTGTCCTGTTGTTCATCAACTTGCTTGAGCAGGCCCAGTAAAGTCTCCATCATGAGACTTTGTTGTTACTGTATTTGGCATATCGAATACGTCACGGGTAGCTTACCAGGCTTTGCTGTGTGGGCGAGATACTCTCCGTAGCTTGTGGGGCTCTCTGAGAGGGGTAGGAATCTAACTTGGGTTGGCCATGTCGACTGCATGCAAGGCAAACACCCTACTGCTGTGCTATCTCTCCAGCTCAAGAATGAAACATGCCTCCAAAATAATATTTTTTAATTAGTATGAGATCATCCCTATACTGTGTAATACTTAAATGAAAATAGTCTGTTTCTAGCCTCCTGAGATTCCCTGTTCTCTCTGGAGTCAATACAGGTATTCTTCCCACACTTTACTCTTCCTCCAGAGACCTGCCACCCCATTCCTGCCCAATTCCTTTCCTGCCCACCATCTCACTATTTTAAAAGTAGATTCTCTGCAATAAAGCAATAATCTCCCAAACCACTTCTCTACTATTTTTCCTCCCACTTACCCTCTTTTTGACTCTCCCAAAAAAATTGAGCAGAAATGCTATAAATAAAGGGTGCCCCGCCCTCAAAAGTGCTCAGGGGAAAAGGAAGCTCAGATAGAGAGCACCAAATAAAGGGTGCTGGGAGGATCCTCCCAGGGTGGGAGATGCATGTTGAAAGTAGACTATGGATCGAACATGATTGCCACTCAATGCCTCTTTTGCAGACCACAACACCCAAAAGGAGAGAGAGAACAGAGGGGAACGCCCTGCCACAGAAGCATGGTGGGATGAGGGGAGGGTTTGGGGGGTGGGAGGGATACTGGGACCCGTGGTGGTGGGAAATGGGCACTGGTGGAGGGATGGGTACTTGATCATTGTATAAATGAAACCCAAGCACAAAAATTTGTAAGTCTATAACTGTACCTCATGGTGTTTTACTAATAAAAAATTAATTAATTAATTTTTTTAAAAAGTGCTCAGGGGCTACTCTTGACTCTGTGCCTGGGAGTCACCCTTGGCAGTTCTCCGGGAACCTTATTGATTCCAGGGATTCAAGAAGTTGACATCAAAAAGATCATGCACCACAACAAAGTAGAACTCATCCCAGGGATGCAAGGATGGTTTAACATTCACAAGTCAATCAATACCATATCAATAAAAGAAATAAAAAACATAAGATCATATCATCATGAGATTATGGTCCTCCCGTTGTTCATCGATTTGCTCGAGCAGGCTCAGTAACGTCTCCATCGTGAGGCTTGTCGTTATTGTGTTTGGCATATCGAATACATCACAGGTAGCTTGCCAGTCTCTGCTGTGCGGGCGAGATACTCTCAGTTGCTTGCCAGGCTCTCCAAGAGAGCCAGAGGAATCGAACTCAGGTTGGCCATGTTGGCTGCTTGTAAGCTTTTGACAAGATTCAGTACCCATTCATGATGAAAAAAAAAACTCTTAACAAAACGGAATTTGAAGAAATGATCCTCAATATAGTCAAAACCATCTACTACAAGCCCACAGCATTATACTCAATGGAGAAAAACTAAATACCTTCACCCTAAGATCAGGCACAAGACAAGGGGGCCCACTCATTCATTTCTATTCAATGCAGTAACAGAAGTATTTGCAGTTAGGCAAGAAAAAGATATCAAGGAAATTCAGATAGAAAAGGAAGAAGTCAAGCTTTCACTATTGCAGATGACAGGATACTGTACTTAGAAAATCCTAAAAACTCTACAAAACAAACTCCTAAAAATAATAGATTTCTATAGTAAAGTGGCAGGTTACAGAATCAATACCTAAAATTTCATGGCTTTTCTAAATACAAATAATGAAAGAAAAAAAAGAAACATTTTAAAAATATCACGTTCACAACTGTGCTTCAAGAAATCAAACACCTCAGAATCAACTTAAAGAGGTGAAGGACCTATACAAAGATAAACTATACAACTATAAAGCACTACTTCATGAAGTTAAAGAGTACATGAAGAAATAGAAACACATGCCCTGCTCATGGATCAAGAGGAATAACATTGTCAAAAAGGCAATATTCCCCCCTCCCCAAGATTATATAGATTCAGTGCAGTTCCTAGAAAAATACCCATGACATTTTTCAAAGATATAAATCAAACACTCCTGAAATTCATATAGAACAATAAAACCTCCATGAATAGCTCAAGCAATCCTTGGGAAAAAGATGATGTGAGGATCCTCGCAACACCCTTTATTTGGTGCTCTCTTCTCTATCTGAGCTCCCTTTTCCCCTAGCACATGTGGGTGGCCTTCAAGTCATGGATCAAAATTCCTGGTACTAATCTCAGTCACTCCTGGGTATTAGTCTCCCATTTGTTGCTTTATGTTCCCCAGATGAATGCAATCTTTCTGTGTCTATCCCGCTCTTTCTGACTGGATCCTCCCAGGGTGGGAGAAGCATGCTGAAAGTAGACTATCGATCAAACATGATTGCCACTCAATGCCTCTTTTGCGGACCACAGCACTCAAAAGGAGAGAGAGGGAAATGCCCTGCCACAGAGGCAGGGTGGGATAAGGGCTTGGGGGGGAAAGGATACTGGGATCCGTGGTGGTGGGAAATGGGCACCGGTGGAGGGATGAGTATTCGATCATTGTATAACTGAAACCCAAGCACAAAAATGTGTAAGTCTGCAACTGTACCTCATGATGTCTCACTATTAAAAAAAAATAAATTAATTTTTAAAAATCTGGAAAAAAAATAAAATAAAGGAGGAGTGGTTAAAAAAAAAGAAAAAAGAAAAACACAGGACCCAAAAGAAGAGAGAGAGAACAAGGGGGAATGCCCTGCCACAGAGGCAGGGAGGGATGGGGGGATGGGGGGTGGGAGGGATGCTGGGACCCGTGGTGGTGGAGGATGGGTGCTGGTGGAGGGATGGGTAGTTGATCATTGTATAACTGAAACCCAAGCACAAAAATTTGTAAGTCTACAACTGTACCTCATGGTATTTCACTAATAAAAAAATTTAAAAAAAAAAGATGATGTGAGGCATCACCTTCCCCAACTTCAAAATGTGTTACAAAGCAGTAGTAATTGAAACAGCAAGGTATTGGAATAAAGACAGACCGGCAGATCAATGAGATTGAGTTTAATATCCTGACACACCCTTCAAATAATGATCACCAAATCTTTGATAAAGAAGCAAGAAACAGGGGCTGGAGTGATAGCATAGTGGGCACGGCATTTGCCTTGCACGCAGCAGACCCGGGTTCGATTCCCAGCATTCCATATGGTCTCCCGAGCATTGCCAGGAGTAATTCCTGAGTGCATGAGCCAGGAGTAACACCTGTGCATTGCCAGGTGTGACCCAAAAAGAAGAATAAAAAAAAAAGAAGCAAGAAACATGAAGTGAACCAAGGAAAATCTCTTTAACAAGTGGTGCTGGGAAAATTGGGCACCTACATGTTAAAAAAAATATTGAACAAGACTTCTACCTAATGCCATGCACTAAAGTCAGAAAAAAAATGGGTTAAAGACCTCAGCATCAGACCTGATTCCATAAGGTACACAAAAGGAATCATAGGTAAAACCCTCCATGGCATCAAAACTAAAGATATCTTCAAAGATAATGAAGCAAGTGCAAGTAAAGATAAACAAATGGAACTACTTTAAGCTAAGAAGCTTCTGCACCTCAAAAGAAACAGTGACGAAGATACAAAGACAGCACACGGAATGGGAAAAATTATTTACCCATGAAACACAACTGATAAAGAGTCAATATCAAAGATATACAAGGCCCTGGTGGAACTTTAGAAGAAAAACACCCTTGAATCCCATCAAACTATGGAGAGAAGAAATGAATGGACATCTCCTCCAAGAAGAGATACGAATGGCCAAAAGACACAAACTCACATGAAAAAAATTCTCTACATCACTAATCATCAGGGAGATTCATATCAAAATAACAATGAGATTTCATCTCACACATGAGACTGGCACACATACAAAAGAACAAGTACAACCAGTGCTGGTGCAGATGCAGCAAGAAAGGGACTCTCATCCATTGTTGATGGGAATGCCGACTGGTCCAGTCCTTTTGGAAAACAATATGGGCATTCCTCAAAAAACTAGAAATCGAGCTCCCATAAAACCCAGCAATATGTTAGAAAAGATGAAGTCATGAAATTTACATACAAGTGGTACAATATGGAAAGCATCATGCTAAGCGAAATGAGTCAGAAAGAGAGGGATAGACATAGAAAGATTGCATTCATCTGGGGGATATAAAGTAACAAAGTATGAGATTAATACCCAAGAATAGCTGAGATCAGCACCAGGAGGATTACTCCATAACTTAGAGGCCAGCCGGGTATCCTAGAGGAAAGGGCAGTTCAGATAGAGAAGGGAGCACCAAATAAAGGATGTTTGGAGGATCCTCCCAGGAGGGGAGATGCATGTCGAAAGTAGACTATGGACTGAACATGTTTGCCACTCAATGCCTCTTTTGCAGACCACAACACCCAAACGGAGGGAGAGAACACAGGGGATTGCCCTGCCACAGAGGCAGGGGGGGATAGGGGGATGGGGGTGGGAGGGATATTATCCATGGTGGTGAAAAACGGGCACTGGTGGAGGGATGGGTATCTGATCATTGTATAATTGAAACCCAAGCACAAAAAAAAATTGTAAATCTACAACTGTAAAAAAATAAATAAATAAAAGTGAAAAAAAAAACCCAGCAATATTACTTCTGGGAATATACTCTGGGGGCCCCAAAACACACAACAGAAGTGACAACTGCTCTTCTGTGTTTATTGCAGCACTATTCACAATAGCCATCAGAATCAGGAAACAACCTGAGGGCCCAAGAACAGATGACTGAATAAAGAAATTATGGAATATCTACACAATGAATACTACACAGCAGTTAGGAGAAATGAAGTCACGAAATTTGCTTATAAATGGATGGACCTAGTATCATGCTGAGTGAATTGAGTCATAAGGAAAGGGACATGTGACTGCACTCATTGTGGAATATCAAAAAATAATATGAGACTAATAACCAAGGCCAGGAAAAAACAGGGGCCAGGAGGAGTGGTTAATAGATAAAGTCTGATGGATTGCTCTTGTACCCTGTTGTTTGACATGTGCCTTACAGGGGTTTTAATTGTTTTAGAAAAATGAAACACAAAGTATTTGCAAATTTTAACTTTCTTGGTTTATCTTTTGAAGCAGAATATATCTCAAATTTATCTTGAAATGTGCAGTCAATTTTTTTAAAGTGTTGAACTAACCATTGCCTCTTAAGTATTATGCAGCGAGCAACCAAAGAGACTACCTTTCCCCATATTGTATGTACAAATTTCCCCGTTTCTGTGGATATTTTTCTATGTGCAGATCACATGAACTTTTATAAGCATTGTTTCTAATACAGTTCTCTATTTGTAAACTAATTTATATTGTGAAGGGGGACAAAATGGGTTTTTTCCCCCCAAGAAAATATACTGCGTACTGAGAATCACCTGAAATAAATCCAAGAGGAGTAAAAAAAAAAAGCTTGCCACAAGTCTTTGGGGACCAAAGAGCAATTAGAATAGAGAAGGGACCAGTATGACAGTAATAATTAGAAATAATCACTCTGGACAACTGAGTGTTGAAAGTAGGTAAAGGGATATATATGATAATCTTTCAGTATCTGTATTGTGAATGATAATGCTGAGAGAGAAAGAGAGAGAGTGAGAGAGAGAAAGAGAGAAAGAAGAAAAGTGCCCACCATAGAGGCAGACAGTGGTGTGGCGTTGGGGCAGGAAAGCTGTGGCCATTGGTGGTGTGACATGTACACTGGTGAAGGAATGGATATTGGAATATTATATGACTGAAACCCAATCATGAACAACTTTGTAACTGCTTATCTCACTGTGATTCAATTAAACATAAATTTAAAAATTTAAAAATAAAATAATAAGACCATATTTTTTATATATTTTTTTATTAGTGAAACACCATGAGGTACAGTTGTAGATTTACAATTTTTTGTGCTTGGGTTTGATTATACAATGATCAGATACCCATCCCTCAACCAGTGCCCATTTTCCACCACCATGGATAATATCCCCCCCCCAGCCCCATCCCCCCATCCCCCCTGCATCTGTGGCAGGGCAATCCCCTGTGTTCTCTCTCTCCTGTTGGGTGTTGTGGTCTGCAAAAGAGGCATTGAGTGGCAATCATGTTCAGTCCATAGTCCACTTTCGACATGCATCTCCCCTCCTGGGGGGATCCTCCAAACACCCTTTATTTGGTGCTCCCTTCTCTATCTGAGCTGCCCTTTCCTCTAGAATGCCTGACTGGCCACTAAGCTATGGAGTAATCCTCCTGGTGCTGATCTCAGCTATACTTGGGTATTAATCTCATATTTTTTTACTTTATATCCCCCAGATGAATGCAATCTTTCTATGTCTATCCCTCTCTTTCTGACTCATTTCGCTTAGCATGATACTTTCCATGTTGTACCACTTGTATGTAAATTTCATGGCTTCATCTTTTCTACCAGCTACATAGTACTCCATTGTGTAGATGTACCAAAGTTCCTTTAACCAGTCATCTGTTCTTGGGCATTCAGGTTTCTTCCAGTTTCTGGCTATTGTAAAGAGTGCTGCAATGAACAAACAAGTGCAGATGTCACTTCGACTACACATTTTTGCCTCTCTGGGATATATTCCCAGGAGTGGTATTGCTGGGTCAAATTGGAGCTCAATTTCTAATTTTTTGAGAATCGTCCATACTGTTTTCCAGAAGGGCTGAACCAGTCGACATTTCCACCAACAGTGAAGGAGTGTCCCTTTCTCGCCACACCCGCGCCAGCATCGGTTGCTTTTGTTCTTTTGAATGTGGGCCAGTCTCTGAGGTGTGAGATGGTATCTCATTGTGGTTTTGATCTGCATCTCCCTGATGATTAATGATGTAGAGCATTTTCTCATGTGCTTTTTTGCCATTCGGATTTCTTCTTTGAGAAAGTTTCTGTTCATTTCATTGCCCCATTTTTGGATGGGGTTGGATGTTTTCTTCTTGTGGAGTTTAACCAGTATTTTGTATATCCTGGATATCAACCCCTTGTCAGATGTGTATTCGGCGAATATCCTTTCCCATTCTGTAGACTGTCTTTGTATTTTGGTCACTGTTTCTTTGGAAGTGCAGAAGCTTCTTAGTTTAAGATAGTCCCATTTATCTATCTCTGTTTTCACTTGCTCGGCCAGTGGCGTGGCATCTTTGAAGATACCATTAGCTTCAATGTCATGGAGGGTTTTGCCAACTTTGTCTTCAATGTACCTTATGGTTTCTGGTCTGATGTTGAGGTCTTTAATCCATTTTGATCTTACTTTTGTACATGGTGTTAGGCAGAGTTCTGAGCCCATTTTTTTTGCATGTAGCCGTCCAGTGATGCCAGCACAATTTGTTAAAGAGACTTTCCTTACTCCATTTCACATAACTTGCACCTTTATCAAAGATTAGATGAGCATATGATTGAGGGGAGATGTCAGTGTATTCAACCCTTTTCCATTGGTCTGCAGTTCTGCCTTTGTTCCAGTACCATGCTGTTTTAATTATTACTGCTTTGTAGTACAGTTTGAAGTTCGGGAGGTTGATTCCTCCCATTTTCTTTTTCCCAAGAATTGCTTTAGCTATTCGTGGGGGCTTATTGTTCCATATAAATTTCAGGAGTGTTTGCTCCATTTCTTTGAAGAATGTCATGGGATCCTTATAGGGATTGCATTGAATTTATACAATGCTTTCGGTAGTATTGCCATTTTGACAATGTTAAGTCTCCCGACCCATGAGCAGGGGATATCTTTCCATTTCCTCATGTCCTTTTTTATTTCCTGAAGTAGCGTTTTGTAGTTTTCTTTGTACAGGTCCTTTACTTCCTTAGTTAAGCTTATTCCTAGGTACTTGATTTTCTGGGGCACAATTGTGAACGGGATTGTTTTTTTCATGTTGCTTTCTTCTCTCTCACTGTTTGCGTATAGGAAAGCCATGGACTTTTGGGTATTGATTTTATAGCCTGCAACTTTACTATACGAGTCTATTGTTTCTAAGAGTTTTTTGGTGGAGGTTATTGGGTTCTCTAAGTATAGTATCATATCATCTGCGAATAGTGAGAGCTTGATTTCTTCCTTTCCTACCTGAATGCCCTTAATATCTTTTTCTTGCCTAATCGCTATTGCAAGTACTTTCAGTACTATATTGCAATGGAGATAGTGGGCATCCTTGTCTCGTCCCTGATCTTAGAGGGAAGGCTCTCAGTTTTTCCCCATTGAGGATGATGCTTGCTGTAGGCTTGTGGTAGATGGCTTTAATTATGTTGAGGAAGGTCCCCTCTATACCCATTTTGGCTAGGGTTTTCATCATAAAGGGGTGCTGGATCTTGTCAAATGCTTTCTCTGAATCTATTGATATAATCATATGCTTTTTATCTTTTCTTTTGTTGATATGATGGATTATGTTGATTGATTTCCGAATGTTGAACCATCCTTGCATTCCTGGGAATGAATCTTACTTGGTCATGGTGTACGATCTTTTTGATGAGTAGTTGGATTCTATTTGCTAGTAGTTTGTTGAGGATCTTTGCATCTGTATTCATCAGGGATATTGGTCTGTAATTCTCTTTCTTTGTGGTATCTCTGTCTGCTTTTGATATCAGTGTGATATTTGCTTCGTAGAAACTGTTCGGAAGTGTTTTTGATATTTCAATTTCGTGGAAAAGCTTAAAGAGGATTGGGAATAAATCCTCTTTAAAGATTTGGAAGAATTCACTAGTGAATCCATCCAGGCCAGGACTTTTGTGCTTGGGGAGACTTTTTATTACCATTTCAATTTCCTTCATGGTCTGTTCAGGTATTCCATATCTTCTTGGTTCAGCCGTGGGAGTCTGTAGGAGTCTAGGAATTCATCCATTTCCTCGAGGTTTTCATGTTCCGTGGCATAAAGTTTCTCAAAGTACTCCCTGAGGATCCTTTGAATTTCTGTAGTTTCTGTTGTAATGTAGTTCTGTTGTAATGTAAAGGGCTGGAGCGATAGCACAGCGGGTAGGGCGTTTGCCTTGCACGCAGCCAACATGGCCGACCTGAGTTCGATTCCTCCGCCCCTCTTGGAGAGCCCGGCAAGCTACCGAGAGTATTCGATATGCCAGACACAGTAACAACAAAGTCTCCAATGGAGACGTTACTGGGCCCGCTCGAGCAAATCGACGATCAACGGGAGGGCCTGTTGTAATGACCCCCTTTTCATTTCTGATTCGGTTTATTAGGGTTTTCTCTCTCCCTTTCTTTGTGAGTTTTGCTAGAGGCTTATCAATCTTGTTAATTTTCTCAAAGAACCAGCTCTTGGTTTCATTGATCTTTCGGATTATTTTTTGGGTTTCCATCTCGTTAATCTCTGCTCTGAGTTTTATTATTTCCTTTCTCCTGTTCGGGTTGTGCTCCTTTTTTTGGTCCTTCTCCAAGCTCTTAAGCTGTGAGGTTAGGTTACTTATGTGTGCTCCCTCCTCCTTCCTGAGGAATGTTTGTAGAGCTATAAACTTTCCTCTTAACACAGCTTTTGCTGTGTCCCATAAGTTTTAGTAACTCGTGTTCTCATTTTCATTCGTTTCTAGGAATCTTTTGATTTCCTCTTTGATTTCCTGTCTAAGCCACTCATTGTTCAATAGAGCACTGTTTAATTTCCAGGTGTTTGATTTAGTTTTCTGTTTTTGTGTGTGATTTACTTCTAATTTCAGCGCATTATGGTCTGAGAAGATTGTTGATACAATCTCTATCTTCTTAATTTTATGGAGGCATGTTTTGTGGCTCAGCATGTGGTCTATCTTGGAGAATGTTCCATGTACGCTTGAGAAGAATGTGTATTCAGCTTTTTGTGGATGAAGTGTCCTGTATATATCTACTAAGTCCCTTTCTTCCATTGTTTCCCTCAGATGAAGTATGTCCTTGCTAAGCTTGAGTCTGGTTGATCTATCAAGAGGTGATAAAGCAGTGTTGAAGTCTCCCACTAGTATTGTGTTGCTATTGATGTCTTTTTCCAAATCTATGAGTAGTTGTTTTAAGTACTTTGCTGGAATAAGACCATATTTTTAAAACTCTTAGATTGTGGCTTTAGTGAAGGAAGAAAAATGTCTCCCCAAACACTCTAAATCTGATTCTTCAGAATATAATTTAAATGGCAAAAGGAAAATAAGTTTCTAATCAGCCAACCAGAGCTCTGGCAGCCGAAGACCTTAAGAACCAGCCACCACTATGCTGAGACCACTCTCCACATGCATGAAGGTACCGGCAGAAGAACAAAGGCATGTGGGTCCCAGGGCTGAGATCTCCAAGCCTGCTCGGATCGGGGCTGAGCATCCTCCACCCAGATCCTCCGAATTCCAGTAGGCGGGGGTCACACCCACCAAATGCCCCCAGGTGCCGTGTAATACCATCAATGGCCAAGACCCAGAGACTATAAAACCCAGCTCTCAGGTTTTATACATCTTACTATCTCATTCTTACTTTGGGCAACCCGGCAGGCTACCAAATGTTACCTGCCCCCACAGCAGAGTCTGGCTAACTCCCCGTGGTGTACCCAATATGCCAAATGCCAGTAACAAATGATGGGTCTCATTCTCCTAACCCTGAAAGAGCCTTGAATATGGCACTTTTTAAAAAAAATCAGGGCTAGGACAAAGGAGACGTTATTGAGGCCTGCTCGAGGCAATCGACAAACAACAGGATGATCGTGATCATGATCGTGAATCAGCCGACTAAAGCAGGTGACCATTGTGGTTAGCCACGTAGCCTAATATATCATGGCGTCCTTCAGGGTAGAAATATGAAGCAGACGGGGAAATCAGAGTGATATGCCATGTGAATAACTCAGCCAACCAATACTGCTTGAAAGATAGAGGAAGGGCCACAAGCCAAGGAATGTGAATAATCTCTACAAACTAAGAAAAGTAGGAATGTTCAATCTTCCCAAAGATCTAGGTCATCAGACATCTTGGCATTCATCCTGTGAGACTACTATTACAGTTTTAACCTACAAACCTAAAAGGTAATTAAATTAGTGTGGGTTTGGGTGACAAAGTGTGGGCAATTTGTCCCAGCTGAAATGAAAAATTAATGTAGAAATAGACCAAAGAAACCAAGAAAATTAAAATAACACTTATTATATGGGATGCTCTCTGATGATCTTTATTGTACTTCAGTTTATTTCATTAAAAAAAATCTGAGGTAAGAGTGATAATTCAGGGGATAAGAACCATGCCTTTCATGAGGTCAACCAAAACTTTGATTCCTGCAACCACGTGGTCCACGAGCATTGATAAGCACAATCCTAGAGGTCTCCAAGACCTTTAAATATAATTTTGGAGATTTCCTAGTACTGTCCTGGTGTTCCAAATAATCCCTGGGACCATGAGAACTGAGCAATACCATATCTTTCAGCCCTTGCCTTGAACCAGGTTGACTTAGAATCACAGGGAAGGAGCCCTGGACCTCCTGAGCACCACTCGGGAGGTCTCCCAACTCCTTGCAAAAAATAAAAATAAGAAGCACTTGATGACCCAGAAAGGGGTTTCACAGCAGCTTTCTTGGAAAACACTGCCATAGTGGATATAGGTAAAGTCGGCTCAGCTGTATTTTAAATAAAGGACAAAGGTACTTGACAGTTTAAAGAAGTCAGCATGGTTGTGGCAACCATACACAAGAGATGGACAATTTTAAAATGATTTAGTGTTTGCTGCCTTTGAAAAAATACCTGTCCTGCTCGTACACAACATTCACTTACCAAAGTCCTGTGGAAGATAAGAAGAGCTTTTGTGAGAACCAAAACCCACAGCTCCCAAAGCTTAGAGGCTTATAAAAACGTCGATTCCCTGGGGCTAGAGTGCTAGTACAGCAGGTCGGATATTTGCCTTGCATGTGACCAACCTGTTTTCTCATACTCAACATCCAAGATGGTCCCCTGAGCCCCACCAGGAGTGATTCCTGAGTGCAGAGTCAAGAGTAAGCCCTGAGCATTGCTGGGTGTGGTCCCCCGACAGAAATAAGAAAAAAAAAACCTATAGATGCCCCATAAAAAAAAAAAAACCATAAAGCATTAGCACTATTACAACCATATTACCTCATCTACAATAAAATTAATAAAAACATTTAACCATTTAAAAAATATCATAGAAAGGTCAAAGGCAGTACAGGAAGTAGGACCCTTGTCTTGCATGCAGCCAACCCTTCTCTGGTTTGGCTGATTTGGTTTGATGATTCCTAGTACTGCCTCTGGTCCCTGGAACACCAGAACACTTCTAGGAGTTAACCTGGAGTGAAGAGCTAGGAATAGATTCTGAGCACCAGTGGGTTCTATTCCCAAACCCTTGTACTCCCAAAATCATCACACCCTGTGCTAGTAACACTAAAATTAATGATGTAAAGGTAAAGGTAAAGGCCCTCCCGTTGATCGTCAATTTGCTCGAGCGGGCCCAGTAACGTCTCCATTGGAGACTTTGTTGTTACTGTGTCTGGCATATCGAATTAATGATGTAGTAATTTTAAAAAATTGTAAGTATACTCCTTGGCAATCATTTTATAGGTGTGACATTTATAGTACAGTGCCTGCCTGCCTCACTGCAAATTTTACAAACTCCTTGGTGTGGCGGGAATATGTAGCATTCTCAAAGGAATATATCCGGGGATATTTATTACCAAGGAAATAGATCTAGTGATACAGATGCTGGCTCTTGTATGCTGTGATTTATAGTCTACAAGTCGTGATTATGCTAACATTATAATGGAGTGAACAAATTTCCCCCCAAAGGATTGGAAAAAGCACCTGGCATGCAGTTCAGCCCCAGCAAATGGAAATTATTTTTCATGAGTTTACTCACTCATTCTCACTGAACTTGACTAATTCTCCAACATTTGAGGGAATTTTTTTGCTCCCCACTCCACCCCCAGTCTAAGGGAATGTTTTGAAGACAATGCTAAGAGCTAGAAGAAGGCTCAGAAAAACATGTCAGTCTTTTCCCTGCTTTTGGACCGTCAACACCCAGCATTCAAGCCAGAAACACACGAAGGGACAAAGCCCCCAAGATCCTCAGGCTCCTTTGCTGCTCCAACATTGACTACAAAACTCTGCAGTGGTTAGCTGCTAGGAGTGGAATAAGTGATAAAGGTTCTATCTTAAGTGACAGAGATTCTGTCTTTACCCAAACAGTATTTTCTGAGCTCTCTGCCTAATAACTGGCTCTTGAAGCTCGTTACGGCCTCTAATATCTAGGGAAGCCATTACAGATGGTCATTAAATGCATTTGAATGAATAACTGCACAAGCAAACAGATGAATTAATGTTGAATTAGCCACATCTTCCAATTCAGGATTACTCAACATCGGCACAATTGATCTGTTAGGGTCCGAGCTCAGGACAGCCTCACCTGTCGAGGAAAACTCTGAGAGACCAAGTCCATGCAGAAGCAAGAGGTTTATTCGAGCATGCTCAGGCTCACAGCATGACCGCAAATAGTCAGTGACTGAGAGCCCCAGCCTCTTCAAAGGGGGCTTTTTATAGGGCATCTTCCCGCGCATTTCAGAAAGCCCACGCACAAATCACACAATACATTTGAATTTTCACATTAGATGCTGCACGCAGGCAACCAATCATTTTGCAACTGAAAGAATCCATATTAGGGCATCAAATTTTTGTGTACTTTAGCTAACTTGCAACATTGCTTTCTGTAAAACTGCTTGGCTGCTTTGCACCTGGGGGAGAGGGGACTTGGAAAGTGATTTACTGTCCCTGAAATGTATTGTCTCAGTAAAGCACCCTGCAGATTTGGGTAAAGGATAACTCAGGATGCGGGTGGTTGGGGGAAATTGCCCTTTCCTAGAGTGTATTGTCTCACTAAAGCACCCTGCAGACTTGGGTAACTCAAAACGAGGATGGTCAAGGGAGATTACCTAAGGCTTAATGATTCCAGCTATAACCTTGCTTGTGCTGACAATCGATGTACATAAATGCTGATCTTTGAATCTATAGGCTAAGGAGTGAGGTACTTTTAAATGGATTGGTTAAGAAAGTATATGTTGTTACAAATCTATTGGCTATGAAATGCGCGGGCTTTGCTGTAACGGCCAGTGAAGGCCTATATAAGATCCCCTTTGAAGAAGTTCGGGGCTCTCAGCCACTGCCCGTTTTTGGGGTATGCTGCGGAGCCCCAGCATGCTGGTCTAAATAAACCCCGTTAGCACAGCGGGTAGGGCGTTCGCCTTGCACGCAGCCAACATGGCCGACCCGAGTTCGATTCCTCCGCCCCTCTCGGAGAGCCCGGCAAGCTACCGAGAGTATTCGATATGCCAGACACAGTAACAACAAAGTCTCCAATGGAGACGTTACTGGGCCCGCTCGAGCAAATCGACGATCAACGGGAGGGCCTTTACCTTTACCTTTACCTTACTCCTGCAGGAATTGTGTCTATCTGGTCTCTCCGCGCCTCCCAGGGCTAGGGAACTCCCGATCCCAACACAACAAGCCATCAGCACCAGCCACTCTCTTCTGTACCTGTCACCAGGCCCTCCCAACGGGCAGTCAATTAGGCCTTTTCATTAGGCCTTCTCCGGCCTTGTGGCCTTATCTGGCAAATTCCAGGTGCAAGGAGGTGTTGGGGGTACTTGGTGTTGCTAGCCTGCCGTAGCTGCAGGACGGGATATGGGCTGGGACTTGCTTTGCTAGGGCCCAATTGTCATGGGGCTCTCTTTCAGATCTTTTGGGTGAAATAATCTTTTTTTTTTTTTTTTTTGCAAGGGGGGCTGTCCTGTGCAATACATGGTCCCAATTAGCTTTCTGGCCTCTCTATTAGATAACAGTAGCACATCCCCAGTTGTGAATAGCAAAAAGCTTTTTGTTGTTGTTTGGGTCATACCCAACTATGCACAGGAGTTACTCCTGGCTCTGCACTCAGAAATTACTCCTGGTGGTGCTCAGGGGACCATGTGGGATGCTGGGAATCAAACTTGGGCCAGCCGGGTGCAAGGCAAACACCCTACACGCTGTTCTATCATTCCAGCCCCCAGCAAAAAGTTTTTAAGGTAAGGAAGAGGATGGGAAGTGCAGTCAAATCTCCTAGGTTGTTACTCATTACTCCAGAAGACTGTTCTGAGAGCACTCTGGCTGCAGAGTGGAATCACTTACAAAGAGATTTTTTTTTTTTTAAATCCCAGCACTTATATACAACTCAACTCAACGCAGTTCAACTCAACATACACTAACTAAATCAGACTCACTGAGGGTCACAAGCATCATTGGTAGTTTCTTAAGTGTCCTTGTCATTGCAACTCCAGCCAAATGCTTTCTCGGGAAATTTGGTGCTGGAAGTGTGGTTCATGGACCAGAAAGTAGGCATCACCTCGGAGCTTGTTAAAAATGTAGATTCACTGGAAAAAACCTGAGTGCCCGAGAACAGATGACTGTTTTAAGAAACTTTGGTACATTTACACAATGGAGTACTATGTAGCTGTTAGAAAAGACGAAGTCATGAAGTTTACATACAAGTGGTACTACATGGAAAGTATCATGCTAAGCGAAATGAGTCAGAAAGAGAGGGATAGACACTTGCCTTGAATGGTGGGTTTAAAGTTAAGAGACAATAGCTGAAGAATGGGTATATCTACCTACTCAGAGCTGCATTTCAACAAGCTCCCCAGGACCTTCTTTTAGACATTTCTTTTATTTTTTGTTTTAGAGGCTCCACCCTGCCATGCTCAAGGCTTACTTCTGGCTGTGAGCTCAGGGATCACTCCTGGTAGTGTAGGATAACACTGTTTTGTCCTTCCTGCATAGCCTCAGGTAGTTTAGGTGTATTGGGTCCTCCCATCACAGTGCTCCCATTCCTCTGTGTTTATTTGTAACTTCTTTCTTTGTGCTCTGTTGACTTGTAAATATTGTTTTTCTCTTCTCTGTAAGTCCTTTGCAGTTTATTCAGAGCAATGTCCTTTTTGTATGGACACAAGAAGACAGTATATGCTATGCTTTTGTAATGTGACTCTCAGTGATATTTCCCTCCTGGACATCTGTTCTCTCACCTAAGTCTCAGCTGCCTTTACTTCCTAGAGCCCCCAAAACAGGGTCCGACAAAGGACTGGATGGAACTAGGGCAAGCGGTAAGCTATGGTGCTACCCTGGCATCGAGATGGGCCTGGCCAAAATGCCATAATGCTTAACTATAAGTGAAGAGCTTGGTCACGGACAAATGCTGTCATGATCCAAAAAGTAATAACTAGATTTGGGCCCTGCTAGGGTTAGGAAAGATTAATCTGGCCTGAGCCCTGTAGTCTGAGTCTGTGGCAAGATGTTCCCAGGAGAGCTGCCCTACAAGTCTCAATGTTATCTCTTACTGTGTCCATACAAAAATAACTAGTATTGATATGTTGATGGTTATTGGACTGAGGAAAAGAGAAAAACACCTTAGGAGGTATTTTGCCCTTGGGCAGTCAGGAAGGGCTTTAAAATACCTTTTAGGTGGGCCCTCAGGAAGGGCTTTCTTATGTTGATTTTGCTACTGGACTGGGTGCAGCATCAGCCCAGAGTGCCAGGGGAGTTGGAGGCAAAAGAACTGGAGAGGAGAGAGCAGGGTGGCTAGATGGACCTCAGAGAGGCTAGCAAGATTTCGATCCACGCCCTAACATTAGTACTGTATTTACTGTATTTTACTGTACTGTACTGTATTTTACTGTATTAAATACTGTACTAAATACTAAATAAATATTATAAATCAATATAAATAAATCAATATAAATATAAATACTAAATAAATATTAGAAATAAATAAGTACTGTACTGTACTAAAATACAGATAGTACTGTATTTTACTGTATTATCACTGGCTGTAGCGATAGCACAGTGGGTAGGGCGTTTGCCTTGCATGCAGCCAACATGGCCGACCCGAGTTCGATTCCTCCGCCCCTCTCAGAGAGCCTGGCAAGCTACCGAGAGTATTCGATATGCCAGACACAGTAACAACAAAGACTCCAATGGAGACGTTACTGGGCCCGCTCGAGCAAATCGATGATCAACGGGAGGGCCTTTAATCACTGGCTGTACTATCACTCCAACCTTCCCTTGTACATTAAAAGTAGAGCTTTCCAGGCTTTTAAACCTGCCCTTTTTTTCATCTAACCCAATTCTAAGTTCCTCTAGTTAGACATTAAGCTTGGCAGTCACTCACCTTTAAAACAATCACCCTTTACTCCCTAATGTACTTTGTTGTGGGTCATCTTACACGCAAATATTTTCGATGAGAAAATAATAAAATGAATTGTCCTAATAATCCTTTGCCTTTTCTCCCATTCTGTTCCAAAATGTTGCAAAGAAAAGGATGGATGTCTTTTTGCTTCTTACTATTGCCGGAAATGGCTTTGTAAAATTTCAGAACTATAATGATGCAGTTAATAGCAAGAAAGCAAGGACCCCTGTAGAGAGACTCTGGGTCATTTAACTCACAGGGGACTAGTGAATCCTAGAATTTAGGATTTCCTCCCCACACTGGCTTCTCAGTTTCTCTCAAAAACAAAACTAAACAAAACAAAACAAAACAAAAATCTGTCAGCAAAGATCTCGTTTCACAGGCCTCTGTGTTAACAAGGCAGGCGTTTGGGAGAGCCTGGAAGCTCAGTCCCCACCCGGACCCGGTGGAAGAAATTTCTTGATGAACTAGTGTCCTCCAGGACTTTGTCCAGCTTTGGCCACATGGACAATTGCTCCTTGCCTTACCCAAGGCCCCGGAACGTCGCTGGACCACTTCTGCCACCCAGTGGACGCTCCTAGTTCTTAAGCTTAGACTGGAAACTTCGAGGGTGTTGGAATGGTGTCTGATTGCAACCCAACCATGAACAACTTTGTAACTGTATCTCACAGGGAGGGAAGGAGGGAATTGTATCTAAAAATATTTTAAAAGTTTAAAAAAATTGAAAATTTCAATAAAGAAATTGTTCAAAGCTTAAGTATAATTGCTCTGGAAATTGCCAACCCCTTTAATAAGTGTGTACAATGTATCTTATATGGACTAAACCACCTTTATTTAAAATATTATGTGCATAATATTGCTTTACAAGGATGGATATTACTGTAAGCTTCCTTAAGGGCATCACAAGTCCTATGAAAGTGTGAATAAAAATAAAATGATTACTTCAAGCTCTGGGTGGAATCTTTGAAGAGTCACTGAGGACCACAATTCTGTATGTGTGAATGTTAAATTTTTATTTCCTAAAATTGTCGATTTTCTTTCAACTTTTTGACAAAGGAAAAAAATTAAATCTCCGTTTTTATTCAAAGACTTGGATTTGTGCTATAGACTTGCCAGAACAATTTGATTTTTTTTTAAAGGTTTTTATGCTTTGGTTGGGAATTTTATCACCAATTTTACTATGCATGGATTCTGAGATAACTTTGTAAATAAATTCCACAAATTTTAACCATATTACCTAAACTATAATACAAATTGTTTTCTAAAAATTGAAACTATCTATGGCAGATGACACTTAAGGATTCTTTTATTTGCATGCAGATGACTAAACTGATAGGAAACTATTCTGCTGAAAATGTTCTGACATTTTTTAGAGAATAACACTGTCGCTTAGAATGATTATATGTTTACTCCATAGAAATTAGAAGATCAGTGTTCTCTATTAAAATGAGAAAATGCCTATATGAAGCCACCTCACATATTATTACTATTTTATATTTAGAACCATAAAATATGAAACTATAGATTAAAATTTTCTAAAATTCTCATTCCCTCCAGCACTTCTGATTTAAATGCTGGCAAACATCATATATAAATTCTTCCTTTTGATTTTAAAAATCAAATAATTTGATTAATGAATGATTATCAAGACAATTTAAGTAGAGAAGACACCTGAAATCTGCTTATTATCTGGATTTTTAAAATTTTGTTAAATGAATTAAGTCCCATGACAATCTCACTGTTAGAAAGTTCACCAAGGGGCCAAGGAGATACTACAGTGGGTTCATCTCTGAAGCTTCCTCCTTGGCCTCTTGATCACTCTGGTTTAGAGTAAAAGAGAAGTCTGGTTGTGTGAGTCCTCCAGCCTTTTCTCCTTAAATATTTTATTGGGCATTCAGGACTTTCGGTCATTGTAAGTAAGCTATTAAATAATTATTAATATCAACAAAGTATCATGCTGAGATTTTTTATTAGGTTTCCACCAACTGTACTGAGAACAATGACTTACCAATATAGAATCTTTTTATTCATAATATAAAACACCTCTTCATTTACTCAAATTGTTTGCTTTCTAACAATTTTTAGCTTATCCCATCTTAATCTTAAAACATATTTTTTAAAAAGAACTGTGACTTACAAAGGTAAAGTAAAGTAAAGTAAAGGCCCTCCCGTTGATCGTCGATTTGCTCGAGCGGGCCCAGTAACGTCTCCATTGGAGACTTATGATGGTTTAATTTTAGGCAGATTTCAACACCAAACCCACCACCAGTGTCAACTTCCCTCCACCAGTGTTCCGATATTCCCTCCTCCCTCAGACCCCCACCCCATCTCTGCCTAACCGAAGCCCTGATGCTTCTTCACCCATTGTTCTTCCCATTCTCTTTTTGCCCCCTTGATTTCTTTCCTTCTCTGTTCTCCTTTCTAAACAGTGAGGTCAAGAATCATCTAGAACTCGCCCTTCCACTACAATACATTTTCTCATCCATTAATCAATACACCACAGATCAGTGAGTATAATAAATACCCTGTATTTTGTTAAGGCAAATTTTATTTTCTTTCTTTCTTTCTTTCTTTCTTTCTTTCTTTCTTTCTTTCTTTCTTTCCTTCCTTCCTTCCTTCCTTCCTTCCTTTCGAATACCCATCCCTCCACCAGCGCCCATTTCCCACCACCACGGATCCCAGTATCCCTCCCACCCCCCATCCCCCCCATCCCACCCTGCCTCTGTGGCAGGGCATTCCCTTTTGTTCTCTCTCTCCTTTTGGGTGTTGTGGTTTGCAAAAGAGTTAAGTCTGATTTTCAGGGAGAAACATTGGATGATTTACTTTCCACTGATCACTTTGTATATAAGGAGATGTCGCGTGACTGCATAAGTGGCCGCGTGGTTTGGAAAGAATGTCCTGGTGCCAATTTGCAGGCTCACGGTCATCGGGATTCCATCTGGAGAAGATGGGATGCAGCACCTACCCCATCTGGGACCTCCCGCGGTGATATCGGCTCTGTTTGGGACCTGGAGCATTCTCTGAGAGCTGTGGCACCCCCCCCCCGGCCCCCAGCCGGTTTTCTCAAATTTTGTTACATTTATTTCTAATTTTATTTTATCTCTTTTTGGGCTGGAGCGATAGCTCAGCAGGTAGGGTGTTCGCCTTATATGCGGCCAACATGGCCGACCTGAGTTCGATTCCTCCGCCCCTCTCGGAGAGCCCGGCAAGCTACCGAGAGTATTCGATATGCCAGACACAGTAACAACAAAGTCTCCAATGGAGACGTTACTGGGCCCGCTCGAGCAAATCGACGATCAACGGGAGGGCCTTTACCTTTACCTTTTACCTTAGAGCTAAGGTAAAAGTTGAAGTTTCAATTTCAAGTTAAAATTGTTGATTGCTGGAGACCAAAGCAATAGCACAGCGGCTAGGGAGCTTGCATTACATGAGGCCATCCTTGATTCGATTTCTGGCACCACATATGGTCCCCTGAACCTCACTAGGAATGACTCCTGAGCACAGATCCATGATTAATCCCTGAGCACTGACAGGAATGACTTCTAAACGCAAATTCAAAGCGAGCCCTGAGCGCTGCCAGATATGGCATAAAAACAAACAAAAAATTGTTCATTGCTGGTCTACAGAATTTTTATGATCTATATATTTTCCTTCTCATTTTCTCTTGATATATACACAGTTTCCATGTAGGATAAGTATCAAAAGGCAATTTATTAGCTTACTTAATTATCCCTGTATAGTTGTTAGATATACTGAACATTATGGCAAATTTTTCCTTGAGAAAGATTTAAACGTATTTGTTATAGATAATGTGACAAAGAAAACAAGTTCATTTTAGAAATATTTCTGCCAGACTTTTATCATACTGACCACCAAGAAGAGATTTTTCTGGGACAAGAAATGATTTTTACACTTTTTCCTTCAGAATAGGATTTGTGAATATTCACAAAACATTTAAGAAGTGCTTTACCTTGGGCACCAAATATAGGAGTTAGCTTACAGGATAAATATATGATACATACATACATACATTTTATCAGAGTTAGGATGGGTTTTTAGAATAACCTGTTTTTCTTAGGATCTTGGTAATGGACATGTCTAACAACACAATGAAGCCTCAACACAAGTTATTGAAGTCCATTATAGCCCCAATTTCCTTTTGTCTATGTATCCACTTTTTTTTTTTTTTTTTGCTTTTTGAGTCACACCGGCAATGCACAGGGGTTACTCCTTGCTCTTGCACTCAGGAATTACCCCTGGCGGTGCCCGGGGGACCATATGGAATGCTGGGAATCGATCCGGGGTGCAAGGCAAACGACCTCCCTGCTGTGCTATCACTCCAGCCCCTGTACCCACTTTTTGAATTTTCATTTAACAGAACTCGTGCTGTAACTTTAAAACATAGCCCAGTCCATAACTACTAAATTGATCATCTCCCATGGAAACCCAACATAGAGCCCAGATAAAGTCTATCTTACAAAGGGAGGTAGACTACATACTTAGATACAAAAAATGACTAAATATAGATCAAGTTATAATAAAATCAAATTTTACAGAATGAATGAAAACTTGTTCAAGTTCTGCTCTTCAAAGTCACCTCAATAAATCATCACCCCACCAAATCTGAATATCTCAGAATTTTCTTCTACTTATTTATTATGTTGTTTAATTTCTTGAGCTTAAATCAGATGTAAACTTCACTGAACTTAAAATTTGCTCAGTAGCCATTGGACTTAGAAAACAGGTCTCTCTATGGAACCAACAGATATATATATATATATATTTACTTTGCTCTCATATAAAATAATTTCATGTTGGGAAAAGAGTATTTAGTGATCAACTATTATTAACTACTATACTTACTACTTTTTTTGTTGATTGTTATTATTTGTATTTGACTTAATGGGTAGTTACTTTTTATAACTCTAACCAAAAAACTTCGTCTTTTCTTTATGGAGATGTGAAAAATAAGGAAAAATAATACTCAAGATTGTATAAAATACCTGTGATGGCCTGATGGATCAAAATGGTAATAATATACATATGTAGAGGTATGAAGCTAAATAATTAAACTTTCCTAATTCTATAAATCAATAAGACAAATTTATGTAGCCTGCCCACAGGGCAGAGTCTGGCAAACTCCCCATGGCGTACCAAATATGCCAAATACCAGTAACAATGATGGGTCTCATTCTCCTAAAGAGCCTTGAATATAATCTCAGGGCTAGGATGAAAGAGACGTTACTGGGGCCTGCTCGAGGCAATCGACGAATAACAGGATGATGAATGAATGAATGAATGAATGAATAAGACAAATTTAATCGTGCTTCCTTTAAGAAGCAAGCATGATTTATACGATACTGGAAAGCATAACTGAGTTATGCACATTGAAGCTGTGGTTCTCCACTGGTCACAGCACTGCACACTGACACCTTCTAAATATCACTACTATGGCTCAGAATTTGTCCTTTGAGTTGCTATGAATTACACTACGGTTTGGAGTTAAAGTTGAGAGGTTTCTATCATTTTATCTTATAGTTATGCCTCAATTCCACACTACGTATTCCCTAAAGGCAATTGTCTCTGGATCTGTAGAAGGGACATCTGAAAGTTCGTAAAACTCATAGTCAAAAGTCAGAATATCTGACTCCAACACTTAGGACTTACGTTAGCAAGAGCAATATTTTCAAACGTATTTCTCTGAGGCTGTTTCCACGCTAAAATCAATATGGATGCTAAAAAGAAATTTATCTTTGTTGCATGTAGTTGTCACCAAGTAGAAAACATATCCTGGGGTCAGTCAACTGGTAAAGGAGTCTGTGAGTACAGATCATGAGAGAGCCAATGGTCACTAAAACTAAGGTAAGTTAACAGGTTTGGGGAATAATAGATTGGAGATACATTTCACTGGCAGAATCAGAAAGATCTGTCTTTGTGTGAGGTAAGATAGTAAGGGCCCAAGTGTCAATCTTTAGCCCTTGGGCAACTGCATACCTGGAAAGAGTAGAATAATGGAAAGATGGGAATTGGCAGCCACAGAGCTATGTTGTGCTTGAAAAAAAAAAACACACGTGCACTTGGATGTTAGCTAAGTGGTCTGAAGTTAAAAACCCCTGAGCCCCCTGTATAAGATATCATGTGGGTTTCTTTACCTAAACGTGGAATATTTCCCATTGGGAAGTAAATCGATCTACATTTTAAATATTTTTACAAAACAAAATTTCCATATAAACTCTTTCATTTGAAATAAAGTAGTACAAAATTCTAATTATTTTCTTCCTATCATTAAATTTGTCAAATTGATTTATAGAATTATGAAAGTTTAATCGTTTAGCTTCATACCTCTACATATACATATTATTACAATATTGACCCATCACAGGTATTTTGTACAATCTTGAGTATTATTAATAAGTGTGACTTCCCTTTCAAATACTTGAAGATGTTACATCTTTTCTTTAGTTCAGATTTGTTAACTATCTTTCTTGACTTAGGGTCATATGTGATTGCGTTTTATACTCAGAAGCTGTTTCTTTCCTCTGTTTTCCTTTGTATTCCAGTGAAATTTGATTAAAGGGCTAGCTACTCGAAAGGCATACAGGATTGAATGATGGGTATTTAAGCCAGTGTGTTAGAGTTGATTTTGAGTTTTTTTTGAAACTAGAGGAGAAAAGATCATTAAGTAGTGATGGTGGTGGGGGTTAGAATGGGGTAGACACCACCACACCCTTAGGCCTAAACTTAGGGAGTAGGTGGATAGGCAGAACCAAGTTCTAATTAGACAAGGAGATGGAGGAAGTCTATAAAGAAAATTAAAGTGAGGGTAATGGTTTTCTCCAACATAATCTGCGCTATTCTTACTAGGTGAGGAGAACTTTTCATGTGTATGGGCACACAGATGGTGTGGCTTCCAAAATCTACTCTTAGCAACCTAACTATCACCTCACTCTCATCCATGGCAGATCGCCAAGCATGGAGATCTCAAGTGTGTGCTAAATGAAGGTATGCCAATTTTCCAGAGAGTCATATGAAAAGAGTGACCTTATTGTTGAATTTCAGGTAGACTTTCCTTGGATTGACTTTCCTTGGATTGACTCTCCTGATAAACTCTTGGCTGGAAAAACTTCTTGAGAGGAAGGAAGTAGAAGAAACTGATTAAATGGACCTGATAGAATGGGTGGGTTTTGATCCAAGTAGGAAAAATAGTACCTTTAGTATGGAGAAGTGTATGAGGTTGATGAACATCTTCTTCAGGAGTGGGGTTCGGTGTCAAGACCTGTTACTGGGGTCAGGAAATAGAATGCTGGTATTTTATAAGTGGTAGTGAATGAGTAAAGGATGATAATACTGGGGCTGGAGCAATAGCACAGCGGGTAGGGCATTTGCCTTGCACACGGCCAACCTGGGTTCGATTCCCAGCATCCCACATGGTCCCCTGAGCACCGCCAGGGGTAATTCCTGAGTGCAGAGCCAGGAGTAACCCCTGTGCATGGAGGGGTATGACCAAAACAGAAAAAAAGGATGATAATATGCTCAATACTTACAATTGTTTTTGTTTCATATTTGTAGTAGTGCTTTAAAAGTTAAACGGAGATGAGACTCAAATATAAAAGCTAAAAGAAACGAGGTTATGAAAGGATGGCTGTTATTAGGACTCTTCTGCTCAGCAGAACAGCAAACATTTTCACTCCTATCAACATTAGATAACAAAAATAGACTCATGTCCCATCTGTCTTCTTGTTTCCTGTTTTTATTTGATCTTCTGGAAGTGTGTGGCTTCATTTTACTACAGAAATCTATGCCAAAAAATGCACTCAATTTTTAGATGAAAAAAATCACAATCTCTTTTTAATTCATCTTGGTAAAAACAGAGGACAGCTGGGAAATCTCTCAAAGGGCTGCAACTCACGCCTGTACATATTAGTCGTGGATTTGATCCCTAGCCCATGTGACTCCTGAGCAGAGCAGACAGGAATTCCAAAGCACCCAGACAGGAGTTACCCCAGCACTCCTGGGGGTGCCCCCCACACCCCCTTAGAAATTTACTTTAAACTGAGAGTAACCTTGAAATTCATATAAATACTAAAATCAATTTACTTTCAAATAATTTTATTAAGGTACAGTTGTGACATAGTAATGATGGGAGAGGAAGAATAGTCTAGAAGGTAAAAACCTCAATGACGTTTCTCTGAACTGGAACTTATTAGCACTTGTGCCAATTTATTTAGCAACTTAACCTGGAGATGTAAGGCCCTCAATCTGCAGCTGAACTCAATCATTCTGCATGTTCTACTAAGTTAAAATTATGTATGAGTCTTTGAATATAAGGCTTACATAGAATATTTTGCCTTTAAACAGTGGCATAATCAGAAATTTCAACTTGATGAATTTTAGAGTGCCAAATTCACTTATAAAAATGTAGAAAATGATTTCACTGCTATTCCAAATACTTAATTTGTATCTTTATAAATAGCTACTGTCACTCAAGTTCATTGAATGAACTAAATTATCTCTAATCCTCAGTAATTAGACCAAAAAATACCAGAAACTCAGATACAACTGTCATTGTCACTGTCACTGTCCTCCCGTTGTTCTTCGATTTGATCGAGCAGGCCCAGTAACGTCTCCATTTTGAGACTTGTTGTTACTGTGTTTGGCATATTGAATACGTCACAGGCAGCTTGATACAACTGAAAATGATAAATAATAGAATCATCCCTCTTTCAGCCCCACCAACCTGATATACATTTGTTCATAAATTTGACATTTTGGGGAAATTCATATAGCATTCACTGTATTCAGATGTATATGCAAATATAATATTTTAGTGTAACAAATTCATGTAACATTTCATATTTTATGAAACCATATTTTATATGGCTTAATATTTTCTGACCAGACTTCCAAATTCAACATCTTCTCAGGTCAAGTTTTGGCTTCACTTAATTATGACAATGAGAAATTTTTCTTTAGAATGTCCCCTATTCTTGGAAGTTCTCTCTGGTCTCTTATCAAAGTGGCTTATTTTATAAATCCTAACGATATTTTGTACGTTCCGAAAATAAGAGGGAATCAAGCTTGCAGTTTTGAACTCATATTTCCCTGGTGGTTAAGTGTTCCCCTTGTGCTCCCTAAATAAAAATACAAAATATTGTTTTAACTTCACTTGCAATCTCATCTATTTCCACTTCGCAAGCTGTGCTCTAAAATATGAATTGAAGTAATAGGAAAATTAAACGAGGCTGGCCAGCTTAGCATTTTCTAAATTTAGCTATTGTGTTTTTCCCTCAGCACAAAATTCCACATAAGGTAAAGGAAAATACAGTAAATGTCAGAAAGATCGTGGAGCAAACCAAAACGTGCAGGAAGCTAGAATGAATATGAGGAAATTCTTTAACAAATTGGCTCCATGGTGTTTCTAGATGAATAAGCTTACAGTTTGGACCCTCCGACCTGCTCAACAATCATCATTTTTGGAGTAGAAGCAGGGTTGGGCACAGGGAGTGGAGTTATAAGCTAAAACTTCGACAGTCCTTGGGGGATGAGCTGTTTAAGCTGGGCTCTGGGAACACAGAGGTCTGTTAGAGACAATTTTTTGATCTATGTTTATGTTTAGCTTTTGCAGGATGAAATGCCATTAAATGATTCACTCGGAAATAATTAAACTGGACACATGTTACCCTGGAATGACTTTTTAAAAGAAAAGAAAAGCACGGGGAATGGGGAGAAGGCCCAAGGATTGTAGGTCCTGACTTAAACGCATAAGACTCCACACTTGGGGCTGGAGCAATAGCACAGCGGGTAGAGCATTTGCCTTGCATGTGGCCGACCCGGGTTTGATTCCCAGCATCCCGTATGGTCCCCTGAGCACCGCCAGGAGTAATTCGTAAGTGTAGAGCCACCAGTAACCCCTGTGTATCACTGGGTGTGATCCCCCCCAAAAAAAGACTCTACCACTTTGTCTGAGCATGGAGCCATCTGGTCCACCAGGAGTGGACCTTATTTGGAAGGACCCATTCTCCCAAAATATGCTAGGGTAAATGGTTCCCTCATCAGGCGTAAATGTTTAGTAGTTATTATATATAAAGTAATCATGTTGATTTTTATGCACTCACTGACACATAATTTCCATGCAATTATGTGTTACCTTAAAATGTTTTTTGATGAGCAAGAATAGTAGAGACAAGGACCAGCAGGTTCACTCCACAGCTTGGAAACCAGCCTCAAATGCTGGGGGACAGGCAGCTCAGATAGAGAAGGGAACCCCAAGTAAAGGGTGCTTGGAGGACCTGCTGGGGTTGGGAGATGTGTGCCAAATTTAGACTAGAGATCAAACACAATGGCCACTCAATGCCTCTATTGCAAACTACAACACCCAAAAGGAAAGAGATTACCAAATTAAGAGAGATTACAAATTAAGATGACCATGGGAGCTGGAGAGAGAGGCCCAGTTGGGTTAAACTTGTCCTGAATGTGGCCAAACTCCAGTTCAAGTCCCAGAACCATATGTGGTTGTCAGGCACTGTCAGGTGTGAGCACTAAGCACGAAGCCAGAAGGAAGCTCTGACCACCACCAGGTGTGCCTACCCCCACTCTTCCACTCCTCCCTCCTCCCACCCCAAGAAAGGTCATTATGATCCACTTGCTACTCTCAAAGGACTATGAAAACAAACAAACAAACAAAAAAGCACATGTAAAACTTCAGGCAAGGTGAAGTGAAGGGAGAGGTATCCTGAACAAAATTTTCACAAGAAAGTCTCTATTCAACAGTAGACCTATGAAAATGTTACCTGACAGAACAAAATCACTTTGAAGATGTGCCGGAATAAACAAACAGAAAACAAATTTGAGATAAGATGATCTAGATTATCTATTGAGATCCAATAAAATGAAAGAAGCCATAATGCATGAAAGACGTCAAAGATTTGAAGATTTTCTGCTGTATTTTTTTAAAAAAATTTTATTAGTGAAACACCATGAGGTACAGTTGTAGACTTAAAATTTTTGTGCTTGGGTTTCAGTTATACAATGATCCAGTACCCATCCCTCCACCAGTGCCCATTCTCCATCATTTACATTTTTTTAAAAATTTTTGTTAGTGAAACACCATGAGGTACAGTTGTAGATTTACAAATGTTTGTGCTTGGGTTTCAATTGTACAATGATCAAACACCCATCCCTCCACCAGTGCCCATTCTCCATCATTTACATTTTTTAAAAAAAATTTTGTTAGTGAAATGCCATGAGGCACAGTTGTAGATTTACAAATTTTTGTGCTTGGGTTTCAATTGTTCAATGATCAAACACCCATCCCTCCACCAGTGCCCATTTTTTGAAGATAAAAGTATCCATAAGGAAGGTGGGCAGCCTCTAGAAGCTAGACCAGGAAAGCAAGCATTCTCTCCTAGAACCTCCAGGAGAAATAAAGTCTTGGTGACTAACTTCTTGGTTTTGACTAAATAACATCCATTTCCCAAAACTCCAGACTTCTAGATCTTAAGCAAACAAATTAGTGTTCTTTTGAATAACTTTGTGGTAATTACAACAGCAACAGAGGCAAACAAATCAGGAACTTTCTGCAGGGGGGATTAAATGGAAATGACATGAAAAAAAGAAAAAAATTGGAAATGACAAAGTTCACTACTTCATCATTTAGATCTGAACTGTTTCGTATTGAAGCTACTCACCATATGTGGCTATTTAAGCTTTATCTAAAAATAACATTTCTAATTCAGTTCCTCAGTGGCCTTAGCCACATGGCAAACATTCAACAGTCAGATGTGGTAAGCGGGCACTCTGCTGCCTGTCTTCTGAACCTGGATGTACTCCTGCAAATGGCGGGGGTGGAAGTCATAAAAAAAAAAAACGGGCAATAGTAAAACGTTTCTGAAGGCAAAACCACCAAAACTTCATTTCAAAATCAGCTAGGCAATGACTGAGGTGTTTCTGGCCGTGTTGGTCTGTTATGTGTGAGGGTATAAAGCGTTCGTGGGTAAGTTTATCAAGCTCTGCTCTCTCGTACAGGGCAGCTAGAGAACACTTCCCTCTTTATAGAAGAAAATTTGCAGGAGCCAGAGCGATAATACAGCAGGTAGGGCACTTGCCTTGCATCGGCCGACCTAAATTCAATCTCTGGCATCTCATATGGTCCCTGATCTCCTTCCTCAGGAGTGATCCCTGAGCACAGAGCTTGAGCCGTGCTGATGTGACCCCCCAAGCAAAACAGAACAAAAATCTGCAGCCTGAGATTAGTACCAGGAATTTTGCTCCATGACTTGAAGGCCAGCCACACGTGCTAGGTGAAAAGGAAGCTCAGATAGAGAAGAGAGCACCAAAATAAAGGGTGTTGTGAGGACCCTCCCAGGGTGGGAGAAGCATGCTAAAAGTAGTCTATAGACCAAACATGATTGCCACTCAATGCCTCTCTTGCAAAACACAGTACCCAAAAGAAGAGAGAGAGAACAAGGGGGAATGCCCTGCCACAGAGGCAGGGTGGGACGGGGGAAATGGGGGGTGGGAGGGATGCTGGGACCCTTGGTGGTGGAGGATGGGCACTGGTGGAGGGATGGGTACTTGATCATTGTATAAATGAAAACCAAGCACAAAAATTTATGTCTATAACTGTACCTCATGGTGTTTCACTAATAGAAAAAAAATTTTTAAAAAAACTAAAGCTTTACACAGAAATCAAGTCATATTTACATATAGACACACAACTAATACACACAGGAAACAGTATTTAAAAAAATCTGCAGCCCCACTAGCGGCTCTCCAGCACGGCCACGACTCCAGAGCACAGAAACCAATTTCTTAACTATCTGACTTTCAGTAGAAATACTTCCAGGGTCAATAAGTAAAATAGCAGAAATCCAAAACCAACATATCATTCTTGAACCCAGCTGTAGAAAGCAAATCACTTCACAATGCTTTGTCAGCATGTCTGATTCGGGGGGGTGGGGGGTAAACTCTAAATAATAGTGGTGAATCTTTTATTGAAACAATGAATCTAATCAAAGCAGATAGAGTGTTAACTAGAATTCATCTGCCCCACAGGGACTGGGAGGGGTGGGGGGTGGGGTTTTATTGGGGTTCTTCATGGTAAAAAATAAGTTTTGGTAAAGGGAAATGTGCTTGATATTTGCATGACTGAGACCTAAACCTGAAAGCTTTGTAGCCTTTCCCATGGTGATTCAATAAATAAATAAATTAATTTAAAAAAAATCTGCAGCCTGACTTGAGAGCCTTCAGAATGGCATATAGTTTCTGTCATTCCTCCTGGAATTTGCTTTTAATTTTCTATCTTGAGCAGGGTAGAGAGTAGAAGGAAGGGTTTTTTGTTGTTGTTGTTGTTGCAAAGACTTCCAAACAACTACTGTTGCTTGTTAGTAATGTTGAACCTTTTATCATCAACCCTGGCATTGCATTGGAATATACTGGAGAAGTTTTTCAAAATTACCACTGCCAAATCCCCTCTGAATCAATTGAATTAGAATCTGTAAGAGCTCATTTCTCAAGAAGACCAGTATTTTTTTTTAATCACACCCCATGTAATACTACTATACATAAAAAATTGAGAACTACTACCTTAGAAGTATATTAATGTCACAGAGTAAAAATACAGTGACCACTGTAGAAACTGTTCCGTAGTTAATTAATAGGACAGTTACTGACTTTTCCCTTTTAATCTCACTTAGTTTAAAGTGCAATGTTAGTACTGCAATAGTCCCTGCTTTTGTGTTTTGCTTTGGTTTTAGTTTTTGTGTTGCTTTGGCGGTGCTCAGGGCTTGCTCCTCATTTTGTGTTCAGTGAACGCTGCTGGCAGTACTCAGGGGACCAGGGATGGAAACTGAGTCACTCAGGCAAGCACCTTACCACTGTACTGTTCCTTCAGTCCCAACTATTTGTTTTTATTTTTTAATGAAAGTTATTTAGAGATTATTTAAAAATGTTTCACCAAAATGACAATAATTTGTCTAATCATTAAATATGTTAATGGCAAAAGTTTCACCATCCAACAAAAGTATATCCAGAAAAAATAAAGAAATGCACAATCATGAATATATTCGTATATTCAATATTTAACATTTCATTACAGAACTCTATTTAAATTAATTTCAAAAATGTGTCTTTTGGGGCTGGAGTGATAGCACAGAGGGTAGGGCATTTGCCTTGCATGCAGCTGACCCAGGTTCGCTTCCCAGCATCCCATATTGTCCCCTGAGCACTGCCAGGAGTAATTCCTGAGTGCATGAGCCAAGAGTAACTCCTGTGCATCGCTGGGTGAGACCCAAAAAGGAAAAAAAAATGTGTCTTTTGTTACCACATAACATTAGTTTTTGCCTTTATCAGGAATTATGTTTGACCTATGAGCATACTTAAGAAAAAGACTCTTAAAACAAGGGTTTTATTTTCTATCATGTACATAGTGTTTTGTGGCTAGAGTTTGCTTTGTCTTATGGTATCTGTCCTTGTATACTTTAAAACTATTTCATAGATTTTGTTTTTCATAATTGAAAATTATGTGACGTATTCGATATGCCAAACACAGTAACAACAAAGTCTCCAATGGATTTTGTTTTTCATAATTTATAAAAAATAGATTTTGTTTTTCATAATTGATTGTTTTTCATAATTTATAAAAAAATAGATTTTGTTTTTCATAATTGAAAATTATGTGACGTATTCGATATGCCAAAAACAGTAACAACAAAGTCTCCAATGGAGACGTTACTGGGCCCGCTCAAGCAAATCGATGATCAACGGGAGGGCCTTTACTTTTACTTTACTTTTAATTGAAAATATAGTTTAAAAAATAGCCCCCCTCCCCCATTTCAATTGTTGGCAAAGATAGGGAAAATTGAGAGATTTAGCTCACAAGATTCAGGAATTATAAACAGCTATCCATGTTAAAAACATATCACATGGGTTTAGCAAAGAAATAAAAAATGTATTTTATAAGTATAATTTTCACAAGGAGGAAACTTTCACATTTCATAATGCTCAGTCATCAAACACTCATTCTACAGACTGCTATGACTCTTTTTCTGGCCAAGGAGAAAACATTACTATTGCGTGTTAAAAGAATAAGCCAGAGGACACAATTCCTGGGTAGGTAATTAGAAGCCAGCTCTAGGAGATGAGCTATTTCATTAGGACATTTGTCTGAAAACGTGTTCCTGATAGAATGATGGGAACAGTCCAGAGCCCTATGGTCCAATCCTATTTACTTCTTTTACTTAGTAAAAGTTCTTCTTTAGTCCCTTACTAGGGAAACAAAGTACAGGCAGAAAACTTTTGAAAAGGCCGCAGGAAGGCTCTAAAAGGGAGAATGGACAAAGGAAAAGTACAATCTGCATATTTATGAGAGGATTGGGCTGGAAGTCATTTCCTTTCAATGGATCTGTAGTATTGCTCTGGAATTTAAGTTTTACTCCACTTTTGTGGCTTGAGTGATAGCACAGCAGCAAGGCATTTGCCTTGCAAATGGCTGGCCCAGCCGAGCTGGGTTTCATTCCTCTGCCCCTCTTGGAGAGCCCGGCAAGCTACCGAGAGTATCTCGCCCGCATGGCAGAGCCTGGCAAGCTCCCCGTGACGTATTCGATATGCCAGACACAGTAACAACAGAGTCTCCAATGGAGACGTTACTGGGCCCGCTCGAGCAAATCGATGAATAACGGGAGGACAGTGCTATAGTGCTCCACTTTTATGGGTAGGAGTTATTTAACATGGTAATAGCTGCACAAATATATATTATATAAACATTTATATATGTATATGTGTATCTATTATATAAAAATTGTATTTGACTCTATTGACGAGGGAAACAAAAGCAAACTAATGGGATTATGTCAAACTAATAATCTTCTGTTCAACAAAGAAGCTATTAGTAACAAAAATGCATGTGTACACGAAATAGGGAAAAAAATTGCACATACATCTGACAAAGGGCTAACATCCAAGATATATAAATAACTCACAAAATTAGACAATAACAACAGGAAATTCAAAAAATGTGGAGAAGAACTGAACGGGCACTTATTCAAAGATGAGAATCCAACAGGCACATGAAAAATGTTCATTATCACTATTTATCAATAAAATGCAAATAAAATTTCCAATGAGGAATCATCTCATAGTCAAGAAGGCCAGAAATAGCAAAGGCTGGAGAAGATCTGAAGGCAAATGAACACTCATTCATTGGAGAGGACAGTGTAAATTGGACCCATCTCTATGGAAAACAGTATGGAGATTTTATTTTAAATTTTAAAATAGAGCTGCCTTATGATCTGACAATTCCATCTCTAGAGATCTTCCCAAAGAACACAAAAACCTTGTAAAGATGTATGTTCAACTGTTGCCATTGTAGCACTATTTATAAAAGCCAAGATTGGAACTCAAAATTGGAGTTCCCAGTAATAGGAGAGTATATAAAGATGATGTGATATATATATGTGTGTGTGTGTGTATAAAATCGTGTATATATACACATGAATATATGTATACACAATGAAATGCTACTCAACTATAAGAAAAGATAAAAATTTTCATTTCGTGGTAACATGGATGTAATTGTTAGGTGTCATGTTAAGTCAAATACCAAAAATTTCATTCATAGATGGTGTATGAAAAAACAAAACAAGAGAAGAGATAATATCCAATGAAGCAAACCCTGAACATGATTAAGATTACCAGGGTAGGGCTGGATAGTACAGTGAGTAGGATACTTGCCTTGCATGCGACCAATGGAGTTTGATCCCTGGCATCCAATTTGGCTCCTTGATCACCTCCAGGACTAATCAGGAGTAATACCCTGAGCACCACCGGGTGTAGTCCCCAAACCAAAACACCAAAAACAAAAACAAAAAAGTCAACAGTGGTGGGGAGTTACTGGCCCTTTGGTAGGGGGCTTGAGGTGGTAACATTGTACCCCCAAGACATTCAATTTTTATACTCTTGCAAACTGATGTTACCTCGAATTATAAGATATATAATGACATCTTATTATGACATCTTATCATCTCATTCCTACTTTGGACAAACTGGCAGGCTACCGAATGTAGCCTGCCCACACAGCAGAGTCTGGCAAACTCCCCGTGGCATACCCAATGTGCCAAATACCAGTAACAATGATGGGTCTCATTCTCCTAAAGAGCCTTGAATATAATCTCAGGGCTAGGATGAAGGAGACGTTACTGGGGCCTGCTCGAGGCAATCGACGAATTAACAGGATGATTTGTGATTTGTGATTGTGATAGAGACATTTTGCCTTGCCAGACCCAGGATAGCTGAGAGCAAGGCAAACGCCCTGATGCTGTAATGTTTCTCTTAAGACCTTACCTAACTTAATTTTCTCCCTACAGGCCCTTTCTAGTCCAAATGCAATGGGGATTAAGAACTTAACATCTACTTATGGAGAGAACTTAATTCATATCAAGGCTGTTCAAATCCCTGATATTAAGGGAATAGATTCCCCAGCAAAACCACCCTCATAACCGGTTCTTTCAACAAGAAGAAACACTGGGAGTCAGAAGCATAACTAGAAGGATTCCGGTAGACCCACCCCCTCTTGATTCTACCATTCTTAGCTTCCTTTCCCTTTCTCTCTTGCTTTGCCCAAGAAGCAACTCCAAGATCAATAAAGAACACAATGGTTTTTGTTTTTGTTTTTGTTTTTTTTGCTTTTTGGGTCATACCTGGTGATGCACAGGGGTTACTCCTGGCTCTGCACTCAGGAATCACTGCTGGCGGTGCTCAGGGGACCATATGGGATGATGGGAATCGAACCCGGGTTGGCCGCGTGCAAGGCAAACGCCCTACCCGCTGTGCAATATATTGCTCCAGCCCCAAGAACAAAATGTTTTTAATTGAATAGTTTTCCTAAAAGCAAGCAAAAGAACATCTAAGTTTCCCTTGCTTCAGACAACTGATAGATTAATATGCCTTGTAATAGATCAGACTTGTGGGGCCATGAAGATGGTTTGTAGCTCATGCTTTTCCACAGATGCTTTTCCAGGTTTGACGCCTGGCACCACATCATACCCCAGGCAGTGCCAAGAGTGACCCTTAAGCACCAAGCCAGGAGTAGCCCCCAAGTTCCTCTGAGAGTAGGTCCCAAACTAAAAGAATCACAATTTTTTTCTTAGCAACAATATGGGCCATGAGTTCCCTCCTCATTGAACAATTGCAATAGGTGAGTTGTAGAAAGTAAAATATTCCCAGCCTAGAAGACAAGAAACTGTTCTAGATTGTTCTTAAGTTATCTGAGCCCTTTAGACAGGATATTTACTCTTAGAGAATGTTTTCTCAACATTGGAATTACCAGATTGGATTTAATTGTCTGAACTTTATCCCAAACCTAATATAATTCTTTTTTTTTTCTTTTTGGGTCACACCCGGCAATGCACAGGGGTCACTCCTGGCTCTGTGCTCAGGAATTACCCCTGGTGGTGCTCAGGGGACCATATGGACCATATGGGATGCTGGAAATCGAACCAGGGTTGGCCGCATGCAAGGCAAACGCCCTACCCGCTGTGCTATCGCTCCAGCCCATTATATAATTCTAATACTGAAAAGTTTATAAAGTTCAAAATGCCTGAACATAATCTTTATCATTTCCGTAATCCAATACAGGGTCTTCTATTAGCGGTTTATAGACATAATTTATTTTTATTTTTTAAAAATTGTTTATTAGTGAAACACCATGAGGTATAGTTGTAGACTTATTATTTTTATATGGTGGTAAATATTTTGGGGCTGGAGCGATAGCACAGCGGGTAGGGCGTTTACCTTGCAAGCAGCCAGCCCGGCCGAGCCAGGTTCGATTCCTCCTCCCCTCTCAGAGAGCCCGGCAAACTACTGAGAGTATCTTGCCAGCACGGCAAAGCCTGGCAAGCTCCCCGTGACGTATTCAATATGCCAAACACAGTGACAGCAAGTCTCAAAATGGAGACGTTACTGGGCCCGCTCGAGCAAATCGATGAACAATGGGAAGATGGTGTGGTGGTGTTGGTAAATATTTTGATAATATGACAGCGCAAACTCTAAATGGACCAAACGCAAAGAATTTCTCATATAACTGAATCAGTACAGAAGTTTGCTTTCTACATTATGGCTGTGCGGTAATTGTAGACTCAAAAGCAAACCACTAGAGGGTAGTACAGTAACATAGATTTGTTGGTACTTTGACATTTCATTGGTGGCAGCAGTTCCGAATGAATAATTTTTTTTTTCCTCCTTTGGTTGAGCTTCCTTATTTCCATATCTATAAGGGAAGCCAAGCTGAGCTACCCTCATCTCCACAAGGCCTGCCAGGGATTTCTTTCTTCCCCAGTAATTGTTCAATGATGCTTAAAAAAAAAAGAAAGAAAGCGAAAAGCCCCACCGTTCCTTTTTGTTTTATAGTTCTGACTACTAGAACTTGAAAACTACAGCAACATCTATTTGATTATAGTAATAACAATTTTTGATAATCATGATGAGAACACCTGGGATGGTAACTAGCATACACTGGACACTTACTGAATTCTAGATCCTCTGACGAAGCACTTCAGCTGTGCAAATTAAGTAAATATTCCCAGAGTCTTCTATGAGCTACAGCCTGTAAGAGAAGCCTCTTCGGAGTTTGCAAGAGATGCTCATTCTGCATCCTCTCTTGCCTATCCACTGACCTTCCAGGCATTTTTCTTGCAGCTAAAGTTTAAGAAGCAATGGAATACTGAATTCATTCGGCTTAATGTACATTTCATTTTTTCATTTCATCATCCTGTTATTCGTCGATTGTCTCGAGCAGGCCCCAGTAACGTCTCTTTCATCCTAGCCCTGAGATTATATTCAAGGCTATTTAGGAGAATGAGACCCATCATTGTTACTGGTATTTGGCATATTTGGTACGCCACGGGGAGTTTGCCAGACTCTGCCCTGTGGGCAGGCTACATTCGATAGCCTGCAAGTTTGTCCAAAGTAGGAATGAGACAATAAGATGTCATAAAAAAAAGTTCTGATAAGATGTCGCGCGGGGGCAGAAGACTGCACTGTTCTCGTCCAGGATCTGGATTTTATAGTCTCTGAGTCTTGGCCGCTGATGGGATTACACGGCGCCAGGGGGCCAGGTGGTGGGTGTGACCCCCGCCTACTGGAATTTGGAGGATCTGGGTGGAAGATGCTCGACTCCAATTCGAGTAGGCTTGGAGGTCTCGGCCCCGGAACCCGTGTGGCTTTGTCCCTCTGCCAGTACCTTCATGTGTGCGGAGAGTGGTCTCAGCATGGTGGTGGCTGGTCCTGGAGGTCTTCGGCTGCCGTAGCCCTGGTCGGGGCGGGGAGGAAAGCTCAACCCGCTCCCCTCCAAGGGACTCCGGGAAGGAACACCCAAGCGCGGGGGCAGAGACTGGTTTAATGTACAATACTCACAATAAGGACATTGAGGCTCAGGACAGCTAAGTAACTTGCTCAAGATCAGAAGGGTCAGAAAGGGATGAAGGAAGAATTTAAATCTGGACAGTGTGATCCCCAGCAGTCCATGTTTCCCCAAGCACAGTCAGGTGCAACTCTGAGCACTGAGCCAGGAGCAGCTACTGAGCTCTGCTGAATGTGAGCTAAAAACCAAACTAGTAAACCCGGACAGTCCATTTTCAACATGGCTTTCTAGTTATGAGGAGAGGAAAGGTTTTCAGTTTTATTTTATTTACTTTTTTTTTGCTTTTTGGGTCACACCCGGAGATGCTCAGGGGTTACTCCTGGCTTTGCACTCAGGAATCACCTCTGGCGGTGCTCAGGGGACCGTATGGGATGGTGGGAATCGAACTTGGGTCGGCCATGCTCAAGGCAAACGCCCTACCTGCTGTGCTATTGCTCCAGCCCCTTCAGTTTTATTTTAATCTAGTTGATGTGCACACATTTTATTTTGTGAGATTTGTTGCTTTTCTTTGGGGAGGGAGGGGTGACTGGCAGGGTTTGGGCCACATTTGGCTACGCTCAGGGTTTCTCCTGGCCCTATAGTCAGAAATTACTCCTGTCAGGGCTTGGGGAAGCCCATGGGGTGCTGAGAATTGAACCCATTATTACCTCTCCAGACCTGATTTTGTGAGATTTTTATTTAAAAGACGAAAGCATACAGAAGTGTAGGGAAAAAGATATTCTGATAAGAGTTTTTTTCCCCCCAACAATCACTGAATAAAGAAGAATATAATCCAGCCATAGGGATAATATAAATTTCCAAGATTAACTATTTTTCCCACGAACCAGTTTTTCCTCAAGGCTCTGTAAAAGGGAATAATGGAAAAAAACACAAATTGAGATCAGTCACAACCAAATGAGATCACTTCTGAGGAAACACTTTTTAAGGAGTTCTACAAATCCAAGTTACTCGATGATAGTTATGTCCAATAAAATTATCTGTAAAATGATCACACTTGGTACCTTCCTCTGCCCTGTGATTTAGGATTTATCTACTCAGGGCCAAAATTTTGGTCAATGCAATAAGAGAAAAAAAATCTTTCAAACCAGTTATTTGGTACTGTCTAGTCCAAAAACAATGGGAGATCATTTTTCATCCACTTATTTTGGCAAAAGTACTATGGCCTGGACAGCTTTGCTTAACTAAATAAGTATGCCTTTTTCCACATTTAAATCTTTATGGCTTCTCTGCCACCCTTAATTTTTCCATAGAACTGTCTTAGCTCACTCTTTCAAGAATTATTTTTAGGTTACACTGGAAGATAAAAGAATGTATTTTTCTGAAAAAAAAAAAAACTTTTTTCAAGCCGTCCTGCCTACCACAATCCTTAAGCTTATATGAAAGTTTCAGCCCAAACTAATAATTTTTAGTAGCAAAATGATTTTAATGAGTAATCCTTAATTTTCAATCTCTAACCCCTATCTGGGTTTTGGTTAGGGCCTGAGCTCTGAAGTTATATATCCCACTTTCTACCATTGTACTTTTGAGTCTCTTTTGGTGGTTCAGTTTTAATATATGTGAAACAGAGTAACATTTATTTCTTATAGGAATAGAGGATGAAATGGGCTAAGGTATGTGTGACCAATTTATTGACATATTTAAACTTAGTGTGATACGAACATGAAAATATTTTCCTTTTTTTATATCATAGATTCTTCCAGAACATGCTATATTAAATCACCTTTAGCTTCATTTTGGACATATTCCATTGAAGTCGGGTCATTTACAGTTGCTGAGAGCAAAAGTCTCACCCAGGTTAGTTTAAAATTACAAACTCATCTTCATTTTAATGCTTAGTTCCACTCTTGGATTTTCACAAATGAGCCTAAGGAAGTCTTTCTTGAATGCTTTTCTTTCTCTCCCAGTGATTTTGGAGGACAAGTACTAGAGAAGAGTACTTTTCCCTTACTTCACAGGTAGATGCTTGCCATACCCATGGTTGTAACTTTCTCCTGGGAGAACATATTCCTTATGGCACTAAAGTCTTTTGTGGTACAGTTCTCCAATGATAGAGACCAGCTTCATCCAGAGTCCTCTGAACCCTTTAGTTTGTTTGGTTTTGACTTTCGGCCGCATCCAGCTGTGCTTGGTGCTTTATCCTGGTTTTATGCTCAGAGATCACTCCTGGCAGAGCTCAAGAAACTGTGGGTTTAGCACAGAATTGAACCAAGGTCACCTACATGCTAGACAAGCATCACCACTGTGCTCTCTCTCCAGCCCCTATGAGCTATGCTGAATCCCTCATCCTAGCTGCTAAGCTTCAGTATCTTGCTTCTGGAGTTGAACCACTGCAAGATGGTCCCAGCCCAGGCACCCCCGCTGTATCCAATACACTGAATCAAAACTCATTCACTTTTCTCAGACACATCATTTCTCTCTTTTCTCACTTAATAAAAAAAAAAATACTAGGCCCTCATCTTAGCTGTAGGTGATGACATCCTGGGAATGGAAAAAAAAATAAATGGCTCACTTAAATCATGGGTTCTCCATTTCACCCTGGAATGAGTTTCATCCCTCATCCCTAAATATTCTCCTCATCCGCTTATCTAGGATGGTGGGGGGAGGGGTGCCCCCAAAGATTGGGTTAGCAAAATCCGTCACAGACTTTTGAATGAGTCCCAAAAGAGAAAGGCTAGTCTTATATTCACAGCTTTCTTTACAGCAGGGTGTATTTGTCATCTCTTGGTCCTGGTTTTAGGTCTCACTGGTTATTTTCCAGGGCAACAGGAAACTCTTCTGTTAAAACTCTTCTGAAACTCTACCTTGTATCAATATCACTATCAATATCAATATCAATATCAATATCATGGATGTGGAGAGAAACTGCATCCCTTTCCGCAAGGGCTGTTGTCACAGCTGGTTCCAACCCCCTGCCTCTCATTATGCTGCCTTTACTGAGAGGGGGGAACCTGCCTTCTGCTCTTGGGGCCTGGTAGTTTGAGTTCAAGGCTGAATAGAAAAATCTGGAATGGTATTGACTTGACGACAACGCCTATGTTTGATTATGCAATAAAAATGCCATGACTGGACTTAATTGAAATCTTATAAATGGGGTGGAGAAACAACTCAAAGTGGTGTACCATGTGCCTTGCATGTGTGAGACCTTAAGTTTGATCCTCAGTATTATGTGCACACCTACCCCGCTCCCCTAGTACCATGGAGTGTAGCCCTTGAGGCCGTCAGCTCTCTAGGGCCTAACAGCACCACATCTAGACCCAAACACTGAGCATCAGGCTGGCGAAGTAGCCCCCAAGTCTCTCACCCTCCTGAGGAAGCCAAAAAACAAATTAATAAGTAAAGCATCCTATATGTTCTAATATGTAAAAATGTATTGACTTTTTTTTATTCTAGTAGAATTTTAGGTTTGTTTTGTAGTTATTTGGTTCTTGTGATCGAAACAAGAACTTGTGTAGTGTCCTGTCCCTGTAATGTTTAACACAGAGTTTGACAATCACAGACCTAGAACATGAATGTATTTTGTTCTTCATAGATTTTTCTCAAAACTTGGGTGTTTGTTTATGGAGGAAAAATTCTGGGTACTATACACCCTTCATCAAAAAAAAAACTCAGCTCACTTTTTAAAAGCCACTTTCTAATGATAGATTTCTTTGGACAGGAGAGATCATACAGTGGGTAAATCACTTGCCTGTCACATAACTGACCCTGATTTGGTCATTGTCACTCTATATGGTTCCCTGAGCTCCACTGGGAGTGGTTCCCTGAGTGCAGAGCCAGTGGTATGGCCTGAGTATGGCCCCAAAATCAAACAAACAAAAACCCCAAAATAAACAAAACCCAAAACACACACATTATAGTGGACCTCCAAACACTCAGACTCACCAGCGTCTAGACAAATGAGGATGAAAGCCTTTATAGACAGACAACATGAATGGAATCTTAACCAGCCTTCTGTGGTTGTTTCCAGAGTCATAAGAAGAAACTTCCCCTAACAAAGCTGGGTGAATATTTTTCCAAATCTGGTTTCAGAGTCATTCTTTTGTGCTGTATTTATAATGGATAATTTAATAAGCACAATACTAGAAAAATTAAAATGCAGATTCAGCCAATATGCAGCCAACCATAGATATCTAAAAGGTATCTTGCCTTTCACATAACTGAGACCCCAAGTTTGATCCTCAGTATTATGTGCACACCTACCTCGCTCCCCTAGTACCGTGGGGTGTAGCCCTGGAGGCTGCCAGCTCTCTAGGGCCTAACAATGCCACATCTAGACCCAAACACTGAGTATCAGGCTGGCGAAGTAGCCCCCAAGAGCCAAAGATATATATATATATATATATATATATATATATATATATATATATGTTTGTATTGGGAGCCACACCAAAGTGCTCAGAGCTTACCCCTCATTCTGTGCTCAGCGATCATGCCTGGCAGAGCTTAGAGGATCAAATGTGGTTTCAGGGCTCAAACATGGATAGGCTGTATGCAAGGCAAGTATATAACTATTTCTTCAGTTCATGCAATATGATTTTTAAAAGATTATTATTCGTGCTTATATTTGGGAGAAACTAAGGCAACATTAAAAGCTCAATTCCTTAATATCAGTCAATAAAGGTAAAGGTAAAGGTAAAGGCCCTCCCGTTGATCGTCGATTTGCTCGAGCGGGCCCAGTAACGTCTCCATTGGAGACTTTGTTGTTACTGTGTCTGGCATATCGAATACGTCACAGGGAGCTTGCCGGGCTCTCTGAGAGGATCAGTCAATAGCCCCGAGGAAAAATAAAGAAACTTAGAACTGCACACCTACATTTTCCAAATTAAAAAATAAACAGTATATATATTTAAGCTACAGTGTTTTTTCTTTCTCATTTTATGAAGCTTAAATTTTTCTGAATCCCTACCATTGCTTCTCCTCCCTCAGCACCTAGATCCATTACCTGAGAGCACCTTTGGGATCCCAAAGTCCTATTTTCTGGTCAGGCATGGTCTGACACTCATGACTGTTCTGAAGAACCGAGTAGACAGAGAAGAGAGGACAGCAAGAAAATGCAAAAGGAGGGAGTAAAGAAAAAAACTGAGATGAAAGAAGGAGAGTGTCGTTTGACAGGCAAGTAGACAGAGAAATTCAGACTTTTCAGGGACAAGTTTAATATTCTTTCCAACTAATGTTGTCATAAAGGACCCTCCTCTAACTTGACTACTCTCTACTTCCCACACCCTTGTGGCAATTTCCAACCATTGACTAGTCCTCCTGGACCGTCTTCCCTGGTCTTAGATAACAGTTTCATTCTGTTTGTTTGTTTATTATATCCCACAAAATAAATGCAGTCGTTCCTGACGCCCCATTCGCTCTCAACGGAACGACCATCTCCGAATGCAACAGCTATGTGTACCTAGGTCGAGAGGTCAACATGACAAATGACCTGGCACCCGAGCTGCGCAGGAGGAAGAGAGCGGCTTGGAACGCTTTCAAGAACGTCGAAGAAATAGCTAAGAGGACGAAGAACCTCCGGCTCCGGGCACATCTCTTTGATTCCACTGTTCTTCCTGCATTAACATATGCCTCAGAGACCTGGGCCCTACGCAAACAAGATGAGAACGCCATTCAGGTCTCCCAAAGAAGAATAGAAAGAGCTATGCTTGGAATATCACGTTTCACTCAAATGAGAGAAAGAATCCGGAGTTCTGACATCCGTCGACGATCGAGAATCAGGGACGCTGTCTCGTTTGCCAAGGTGTCAAAAATCAGATGGGCTGGTCACGTAGTGAGATTTAAAGACGACCGCTGGACTAGAGCTGTTACCAACTGGATTCCACGGGATGTCAAAAGACCACGCGGCCGCCCACCTACCAGATGGTCAGACTTCTTCATCAAGATCATGAACGATCCGTTTGAGGCTCTTCATGTTCCTAGAGCGAACAGATGCCATTGGGCTACACTAGCACGCGACAGGGGCAAATGGAGACATTACTGGTGCCAGCTCGAGCAAATCGACGATTAACAGGAAGTTAAGTGGTCAAGTGATCATTCTATATCTGTCTCTCTTCTTCTAGCCAGTGGGCAGAGGGGTCTGGCTAGTTAAGCCTAAAGATAAGATATTTTAGATCTCATTACTTGGTTATGCACATCCATCAGGTAAAAACTTATCTATAAAAGTCTAAAATTGAAAGATCCCTACAAAGCTGTTCATGATTGGGTTTCAGTCATACAATGTTCCAACATGCATCCCTCCCCAGTGTAATTTCACAGCACCAGAGTCCCCAAACAATTTCCCTCACACCGCTCCAAGACCCCTGCCTGTCTCTGTGGCAGGCATCTCTCTTCTCTCTCTTTCTCTTTCTCTCTTATTTTAGGCATTATGGTTTGCAATACAGATGCTAAAAGGTTATCATCGAAATTTCTTTATCTACTTTCAACACACTTGGGCTAGAATGATAGCACAGTGGTAGGGCGTTTGCCTTGCGTGCAGTCAGCCCGGCCAAGCTGGGTTCAATTCCTCTGCCCCTCTCAGAGAGCCCGGCAAGATACCAAAAGTATCTCGCCCACATGGCAAAGCCTGGCAAGCTACCTGTGACATATTCAATATGCCAAACACAGTAACAACAAGTCTCAAAATGGAGATGTTACTGGGCCCACTCGAGCAAATTGATGGACAGTATTTGACAGTGTTTGTTTGACTTTCAACACTCAGTTTTTGCCCGGTGTGAGAATTTCCAACTAATGTTGTCATGAAGGACCCTCCTCTATCTTGACCACCCCCCCCCTTGCCAACACCCTTGTGATAATTTCCAACCATTGACTGCTCACCCTGGTCCGTTTTCCTTGACCTTGAATATTAGTTTCATACTGTGTGGTTGGTTTATTTTTTAATATCCCATAAAATAAATGCAGTCATTCTATATCTATTCCTCTCCTTCTGACTCATTTTCCTCCTCATGATACTCTCTAAGTACATCCATTTTTAGGCAAATTTCATGACCTCATTTTTTCCTAACAGCTGTGTAGTATTCCATTGTATTGATGTACCATAGTTTCTTTATCCATTAATCTGTCCTCAAGCACTCAGGTTATTTCCGGATTCTGGCTACTGTGAATAGCTCTGCAATGAACATAAAAGTGCAGGTTGTATTTCTGCTCTGTGTTTCAGATTCCAGTGTGTATTCCCAAAAGTGGTATTGTTTGGTCAAATAGGAGCTCAATTTCTGTTTTTCCCGTACACTCTTAAACAATCTTCTAGCAAAGAATAGAGATTTTCTATATTTTCTTCATTTGGGGATCCTTTTAATATTATGATTAAAATAGGTAGTGACCTCCCCCTGAGTTTTAGGCTGGGTTGGATTTGGATTTTTAATGACTTGGATGTTCCAGCAGTAGCAATATTAGTCCAAGGGACTCAGATCCCTCTTCTATTTCAACAAGAAAAATCACTATTCACATCATCTCATGTAACAAAGTTTGGGGCTCTTGGTACTTCCCTGCACAGTGAAACATGCCCCCAACACATCAAAGTGTCTTAGTACTTGGGGACAGGAAATTATTTAATGGCTCTCATTTTAGAATTCATTCCTACAGGGCATGGACTTTATTTACAGATGAAAAACTGAGATTCAATATCAGTCCACCACACTCTAGAATGAAGGAGGAAAATCCTGGCAATGAGAAATTTAAGGTTAATATTTAAAATTATTCGGAGAGCCCGGCAAGCTACCGAGAGTATTCGATATGCCAAACACAGTAACAACAAAGTCTCCAATGGAGACGTTACTCGGCCCGCTCAAGCAAATCAACGATCAACGGGAGGGCCTTTACCTTTACCTTTATTAAAAATTATAAAAGATAAGAAAAATACCTGATATAGGGCCACAGTGATAACACAGGAGGTGAGGTGCTTGCCTTGCATGTTGCAGACCCTAGTTCAATTCCCAGCATCACACGTGGTCCTGTGAGGACCACCAGGGGTCACTCCTGAGCAGAGAGACAGGAATAGCCACTGAGCAGGGCCGGGTGTAGTCCAAACCTCCTATTCCCAAAATATTGTCATATTTTTAAAAATTAAGATATAAAATTGTGACAATTAGCACAGTGGTAGAGCGTTTGCCTTGCGCGCAGCCAGCCCGGACGAACCGGGTTCGATTCCTCCGCCCCTCTTGGAGAGCCTAGCAAGCTACCGAGAGTATCTTGCCCGCACGGCAAAGCCTGGCAAGCTCCCCGTGATGTATTCAATATGCCAAACACAGTAACAACAAGTCTCAAAATGGAGACGTTACTGGACCCACTTGAGCAAATCGATGAACAACGGGAGAACAGACAGACAGACAAACATGATATAAAATTATGATGATAACATTTTTAGGAAACCAAAAAATGCAGAAATATTTTTCTCAGTATATTTGAAAACAGCTAATGGACATTTTTCACATACTGCTCATATATTCGATTATTCAGAGATCATATAAAAATTACACTTGTGGTATTAGTAGAATATATGTTAGCAAGAAAATGCATTAAACTCTCATGCCAGGAGAATACATGGAACAAGCTGAAATTATATTAATAAGAGAAAGAAAACAATCTAAAAGGCTATAATGCTCTTATGACATTTTGGAGTGAGGAGGGAAGGGAAAATTAAAGGTAGCAGAAAAAAAATCAGTGATTGCCAAGGTCGAGGAAGAGAGAGATGGGAGGTTGATTGAGCATAGGGGAATTTTAGGACAGTGAACATATTTTGCAGTCTGATAGCACTAAAGTACATTTTGAAATGTATATCCCCAATGCTCCAGGATGTATGATATCAAAAGTGAACTCTGTTTTCAAACTTTAGGCTCTGGAGAAGACTGATGCATTCACATAGCTTTGCCAATCACAATATATGCACCACGCTGTTGGAAAACAATGATGGATCAGGATTGGGGAGAGGAGTAATAGAAACTATAAGAAAATTCATGTGCCATCTGGTCAATTTTTCAGTAAACTTAAAACTTCTTCTATAGAGAAAAATCTATTTTAAAAATCAAAGGAGAATGAAAACGGGTTGATGGTTTATACAAAAAAATGACACATGTTAAAAATGATTTTGAAATGTCATTAGTAGTTACTGAATTGTTCTTGTTTTTGTTCGTTTGTTTGTAGGCCTCATCCAGAGTAACCCAAGGATTCCCGGTTCTCTACTCAGGTATCGCTCCTGGCTAACTTGGGGGACCATATGGGATGCCAGGAATCCACCTCGAGTCAGATGCATGGCAATTACCCTACCTGCTCTTGTATCTTTCCAGCCCCTGGTCACTGATTTTTAAAATGTCACTTCTTCTCCCCTTTTCCAGAGGGTGTATGGCTGAATTCTATTGTGTGAATTTAATGTTAAATAAAATTCACTCTGGTTTGGAAGTTCCACATCACTTAATCACTTAATCACTTAACTTCCCGTTAGTCGTCGATTTGCTCGAGCGGGCGCCAGTAACGTCTCCATTTGTCCCTGTCGCGTGCTAGTGTGGCCCAATGGCATCTGTTCGATCCAGGAACATGAAGGGCCTCAAACCGATCGTTCATGATCTTGACGAAGAAGTCTGATCATCTGGTAGGTGGGCGGCCACGCGGTCTTTTGACATCCCATGGAATCCAGTCAGTAACAGCTCTGGTCCAGCGGTCGTCTTTAAATCTCATTACGTGACCAGCCCATCTGGTTTTCAACACCTTGGCAAATGAGACAGCGTCCCTGATTCTTGATCGTCGACAGATGTCAGAACTCCGGATTCTTTCTCTCATTTGAGTGAAACGTAATATTCCAAGCATAGCTCTTTCTATTCTTCTTTGGGAGACCTGAATAGCGTTCTCATCCTGTTTGCGTAGGGCCCAGGTCTCTGAGGCATATGTTAATGCAGGAAGAACAGTGGAATCAAAGAGATGTGCCAGGAGCCGGAGGTTCTTCGTCCTCTTAGCTATTTCTTCGACGTTCTTGAAGGCGTTCCAAGCCGCTCTCTTCCTCCTGCGCAGCTCGGGTGCCAGGTCATTTGTCATGTTGACCTCTCGACCTAGGTACACACAGCTGTTGCATTCAGAGATGGTCATTCCATTGAGAGCGAATGGGGCGTCAGGAACGAGGCTGTTTCTCATAAACATTGTCTCCGTAAGATTCAGCTGTAGTCCTACCTTTCCACACTCACGGTCAAAGTCGGCCAGCATTTGTGCCGCTTGGCTGATGTTTGGTGTTATTAAAACAATGTCATCAGCAAAGCGGAGGTGGTGGAGTTGCCGACCATCTACCTTCACTCTCATTCCTTCCCATTCCAGTCGTCGCATGATGTTCTTGAGGGTGGCACTGAAGAGTTTCGGTGAAATGGTATCACCCTGCCGCACCCCTCTCTTGACATCAACGATCACTTCTTTGTAGAATGGTGAGATCCTGGTGGTGAATCCGCAATACAGCTCACGGAGGATCCTGATGTATTGGGCTTGAATGCCCTGATTGGCTAGGGCTTCAATGACCGCTTCCGTCTCAACAGAATCAAAGGCCTTCTTTAAATCAATAAACGTTAAACAGAGCGGCATCTTGAACTCCCGAGAAACCTCAATGAGCTTGGTTATCGTGTGGATATGGTCGATGGTGCTGAATCCTTTGCGGAACCTGGCTTGCTCACATGGTTGTCCTTCATCTAGTGTTCTGCCAATCCTATTCAGGATGACTCGAGTGAACAACTTGTAGATGACAGACAATAGGCAGATCGGGCGATAGTTGCCGATGTCATGGATGTCTCCCTTCTTGAACAGTAGTACGGTCCTGCTGGTTTTCCATTGGGACGGAACCTTGCATTCAGACAGGTAGCGAGTGAAGAGCCGAGCCGGTGTATTGATGAGTACTGATGGCAGGTTCTTCAGGTGTTCAGGTCTGACCTTGTCTGGGCCGGGTGCTGTTTGTTTCTTTACCGACGAAATGGCGTGTCGGATTTCAGAAGGGAGAACGTTGGGAACCACATATCCATCCTGTGGAATTTGGTATGTCGGCAAGTGGACATGGCTATCGAAGAGATTTGAGTAGCAGTCATGGATAATCTTCTCCATTGCCGTTCTGGAGGATGTGATGGATCCACCAGGACGTCGGAGGGCAGTCATCTTGGTCTTGTAGTTGGCGAAGGACAGGCGGGCGTTACGAATACTTTTCCCGGCTTCTGCCGCATCTACCAGTACTTCTGCTCTTCTCTCTTTGAGGTCTTCCTTGATCGCATCTCTGCACTGCTTTGCAAGCTCGGACGTTAGCTTGCGGTTGCCTGAGGCATGCGCCAAACCACGCTGGCGAATTAGCTCAAGAGTTTTTGAAGATAGGCGATTTTTTGTGGCTATCTCTCTCTTGGCGTTCCTCGCACATTCATGGAGTTGCTGAACCAGTCGATCGTATTCCTCATCAATGTTGTCAACAATGGCATCTTCCCATGTTGCCGCAATAGTGCCAAAGAGTTCCCAGTTGGTGGTCGTTCTGGGAGTTCTCTTTTTGAACTTTGCAGCCCTTTCTCCCCGCTCTGTGAAGTAGAATTTTGCACGAAGGAGACGGTGGTCCGATCCCATTTGAAATTTTGGGACAACAGCGACATCAGTCAGGCAAAACCGTCGATTGAATATGATGTGGTCTATTTCGTTGTGGAATCGTCCACCGGGAGACTCCCATGTCCATCGTTTAGATTCTGCCTTCTGGAACTGTGAGTTACCATGAATGGTCTTGGTCGACATGATGAACTCAGACAGTCTCTCACCCTGTTCGTTCCATTCTAGGCCATGGGTCCCGATGTGAAGTTCTTCAGCTGATCTTCTCGGTCCTATCTTGGCATTAAAATCACCCACAGTGATCTTGTAGAAGGTGTGGTCTTCTTTATAGAACTTCTCTAGCTCCATGTAGAACTTCTCGATTTCTCTTTCATCATAATGAGATGTTGGTCCGTAGACAACGAAGATAGAAGTTCTACATATGAATTCTAATTTTTGGTTTACACAAGTAACAACTTAAGGAGAGAAATAAATTGCTTTTTTTCCCTTTTATTTGCTGTGGCTTGCTGAAGAAGAGAGACAAAATTCAGGGTCAAACTTTAGGAACAGAGACAAAATTCAGGGCAAGCAGATAAAAGTTAGATTTTGGGCAGGGATATCTGGACATGGGCATGTAGTCTGTTTTGTTTTTGAAAATGTTTTGTTTTAGAAAAACAGCTTTAATCATGGTGTATTATTCAAAGGGGCAAAAGGCAACATTAGAACTGATATAAACAACTGAATAGTCGGGGGTGAGGGGTATGGAAGGGAGGTCCTTGGGGGAGAAAGGCAGGTACACCTGTAATGGGTGAGGCATTAGAACTCTGTGCATGGGAAACCATCACTAAAACTATTGTAAACCATAGAATCCCAATCTTCTTTTTTAAGTTAAAAAATAACCAACACTTAGAGGCAGGAACCCTCCAGAAAGTATTCAACTAGAATTTTCCTGGGAATCCAGCTGGGTTCTAAGAAGAAAAGAGGAGACCCACTACTGACAACTTACAGTTCATCAAGTCAAATGAAACTTTAAGGAAGAAATTGTGAAGGAGGATCTTCCTTGACTACATAGAGGGAGAGCTCAGGAAAGCAATGTTTATATTCTTGTCAATCCACCTATCTAGATTCCTCAAGGCTGAAAGGATTTTTTTCAAAATCGTTGCCATAGAAACACCCAGGGAAATGAGGCAGGCTTTTTTGGGTTTTTTTTTTTGTTGTTGTTGTTGTTTGTCTGTTTGCTTGCTTTCTGGGTCACACCCGGTGATGCACAGGAGTTACTCCTGGTTCATGCACTCAGGAATTACTCCTGGCGGTGCTCGGGGGGACCATATGGGATGCTGGGAATCGAACCTAGGTCAGCTGTGTGCAAAGCAAACACCCTACTTGCTGTGCTATTGTTCCAGCCCCAAGGTAGGCTTTTTAACTTAAAGAACTAAATGTCTATATCCGATGTGTGAAAAGGTTTACAATTCCATGGATTATTTTTACTTTGTCTTAAGTAGTGGTCTGGAAGGAGAAGGAAAGATACAGCATGACCTTTCATATGTCAGATATAAAGAAATGTACAAGTGGCCAAAGGCAGCAGAATCCTAAAGAACTGACCTACAGAACTGAGATTGCCTTGAGGGGTAGAAAGAACAATGATATATTGTTGAAGGGATACAATGATGAAGGGGGGTAGATATTTGGCGTTGGAATGTTGAATGCATGAAATCCTGTTACATACACAGTATATTATATATTTTATATATACAATTTATAAATCATGGTGCTTCAAATAATAATATTTACATAAAATTAAAAGTATACCTAAGGAATGTAGCAGTTTGACAGCAGAAGTTGACTTGTCACGATAGTCCTATTTTCTGAGAAGTTATTCCCCCTTTTCAGCCTGTCATTATAACAATCTCCAGAATTCACAAGAAGAGTTAATATTGAGCTTTTTAAACTACATTTTTCTCGCATATGGAAGCAATAACTGTCCCTTCAATCACAACTTAAATGCTGAACTGTAACTCAGTTTCCCCCTCACATGTTGTTCTTTCTTGTTGAGATGCGTTGTTTACCTGCTTTTGCCCATGACTCTTCACACACTTGCTGGAATGGAAATGGAAGTTATTACAGCCTAAGTCAGATGACTGCCTCTCCTTTACAGTAATGACTGCTTACAAACCAATGAAAAGTTGGCAGTAGTGGATAACAGCACTTGATTGTTGAATCCAGTCAGTTTTCATTGTGAAGAGCAACTCCAATTTCAGACTTCAAATTTGCCTTATTTTCCTGCATTTTATGTGGTTAAAGTAGTTCAAATGAAATACATTGCTGGATCTCATAGAGACCAACAAAAAATGACTTTTCTTATCACTGCTGGCATGGAGCAACCAAACTCACTGTCTCTCTTGATTATTTTAGCAAGGACATTTTCCCGCAGATCCTTGCCATCAAGTAACACCAATAATCTCTTTAAAATTATTTTAATCAAAATATTTGAAGAAGTTTTTCTTCAGAAGTAACAATTTTCTTTTTTATGTGTTGGGGGTCACACCCAGCTGGAGTGATAGCACAGTGGTAGGGCGTTTGCCTTGCATGCAGTCAGCATGGCTCGAGTTCGATTCCTCCGCCCCTCCCGGAGAGCCCTGCAAGCTACCGAGAGTATCTCGCCCGCACGGCAGAGCCTGGCAAGCTCCCCGTGATGTATTCTATGTGCCAAACACAGTAACAACAATGTCTCCAATGGAGACGTTACTGGGCCCGCTTGAGCAAATCGATGATCAACGGGAGGGCCTTTACCTTTACCTTATGTATCTTTACAACCATGGTTTTTAAATTTTAATAATACACTGTACTAGCAACCTATTATTCAAAATTCATGTTTTGTACCACATGGATCTTTGACTATCTATTATATATCAGTAGTGATGCCCGGTCTGCAGACACAGCTATGAACAAACAAAAATCCTTCATGGCCCAGTGGAGTAGAAAGCAGAGACCTGGTCTGGAGATTAAGGCTGTTGCCTTGCAGACAGCTGACCCAGGTTTAACCCTCAGTACTGCATATGATTCCCCAAGCACTGCTAGGAGTGATTCCTGAGCACTGATATGAGTCCTGAACACAGCCATGTGTAGCCCTAAGGCAAACAAACAAGCAAAAATTTGTAAGAAAACTTAAACCTCACCCTAAGAGGGTATTTTCTGTTTTTATTATTAGTTCCCTTTGTCCAGGACAGAATCCCTTCGCAGCTGGCCTTTGAAGGATTCTCCTCTGAACTGGTTTATTCTATATACCACTTAACAGTGTTTCCAGACTCCAATGCCAACAGCACAGCAGACCTGCTGGTAGAATGAAGGGTAGTACGGTTGTGCAGGAAGCATGTGGACTAGATTTCTCCTATTTCCCAACCCAGGAATATGGAGTCCACTTCCCAAACTGCTCTCGCATCTTCATGTCTGATGATCTAAGACTCCAAATCAACTGCTTTCTCACTGATTCAGGGCTGCTCTGGGTCTGGGTGACGAATGCAGTGTGGCAGAAGAAAGCTTAGTGACTTCCAAGACTAGGTCATAGAAGCTTTGTTCATGTTGTGAAACCAGAATGAGATCATCATAGCAGCCAAGTGGAGGGGTCCATATGGAGAAGAATGGAACTCTCAGACAAATGGCCAGCAATAACCTAACAGCACTGAGTACCTTGCCAAGGGAGCCAGTACCCCAGTCAAGCTTTGAGATGACCACCTAACTCCAAACTTCAACCTCACAGGGACCCTAATCCAGAGACACACAGCCAAGCTGCTCCTAAATATTTCACTGATTCTCTGTGAGTGATAATAAATGATAAGTTGTTGTGCTAAGGCACTGAATGTCGGGAATATTTTTACACAATATATAATGAATACACCAGAGTTAGTATTTGTCAAGATTTTGTCATCCCCCTGGCACAGCCATTTCTTAGAGTATTGGTTGGAATATCCTCTCACTTTCTTCAGGAAATGCTCTCAGGTAATTAATAATTTATTGATGCAATTGATAGATAGCTATGTATAGGTTGGCAAATATTTACAATTTTTTTTAAAAGAAATACTTTCAGTTAACAAACATTCAGCATTCATGAACTTATATAAGGACCCTCTGTCATGCACAAGTAAAGAGAAAAGGGACACATTTTTTAAAAAAATTTTATTAGTAAAACACCATGAGGTACAGTTGTAGACTTCCAAATTTTTGTGCTTGGGTTTCAGTTATACAATGATCCAGTACCCATCCCTCCACCAGTGCCCATTCTCCATCAGGAACACATTCTTTATGCAATTTACAAATGAATAAGGACAAAGGGAAGTGCTGGATTTGGAGACAGATATATTTGAATTTCTGTATAAAACAAAAGAAAATTTCATAAGAAGACAGCTGTGTGAATTAAAGTCCATGATCAATGGGGATAATATTGTAGCAATCCAATAATAAGTACCCATTTGTTGAAATCTATCATATGACAAACACACACACACAAACACACACTTATATGACCTAATGTATTTAGTCTTCACAGCATAACCTATAAAGGACTCATTATCTTCTTATAAATGAAGAAAAAAGGATCCTCAAAGAACAAGTGATCTTCCCAAGATCACATACAGGAAATGATGAAGTCAGGTGCTGAACTTACATCTTTTTAATATCAAAGCAAGTATTCTTCCTACTACACCACAATGAAATAAAGCCACTTTCCCAAGGACTCAGAATATACACATCCTTGATTACTGTGTCTTCCAGGACCAATTATGTCACCAATATTCCCTCCTCTCAAAAATGCCATTAGGATGTGTTGACAGCTTAGTTTTGATTTCAAAGGAGCCAGTGTGTCTTAAGACAAATCAGTTCCAGAAGAGTTGTGGGAAAGTGCTGCGGTAACATAACGAGATCTAAAAATTTCCAAGGGAGAGAAAGAGGTTGTCAGAGGAAGCCCAGGCTTTTTGGTAAAAACACATTTTCCTCATAGCTCATGCTTAAATCTTCTGTCTTTTCTCTTTACTATTCTAAGGACATGACTAAGTCTACCTCTAGAGAATTTATATGCCACATACATTTTTATCTGGTGCCATTCAATTTTCAACACTTGAACTTCTATTCTGATAATTTAGCCCAGGTCTTTAGGTAAAAAAATTAGTATAACTGTTTTCTACATTTATTCCATATTTCTATTTTTTAGCACACTTTGAACTGCAGTTCAAATACATTAAAACACAGTTATCATTTTATATATGTAAGTACATTTATGTAAGGCCCTCCCGTTGATCGTTGATTTGCTCGAGCGGGCCCAGTAACGTCTCCATTGGAGACTTTGTTGTTACTGTGTCCGGCATATCCAATACTCTCGGTAGCTTGCCGGGCTCTCCGAGAGGGGCGGAGGAATCGAACTCGGGTCGGCCATGTTGGCCGCTTGTAAGGCGAACGCCCTACCCGCTGTGCTATCGCTCCAGCCCTTATGTAAATGCACTTATTATTAGTTGAGGATATTTAATATGCAGAGTCTCCTGCCTCCGCGCCTGGCTGTCCTCACCGGAGCCCCTTGGAGGAGGGTGGATTGTTTCCCTCCCACCCTGAGCAGAGCCCTGGCAGCTGAAGACCTCCGGTTCCAGCCACAGTCATGCTTAAGACCACTCTCCACATGTTCAGACGAGCCTCACGCATGAAGGAACCAGCAGAGGAACCCAAGTGTGTGGGACCCGGGGCTGAGATCTCCAAGCCTGCTCGAATTGGGACTGGGCCTCCTCCACCCAGATCCCCCATCTTTGAGTAGCTAGGCTTTACACCAACCAACTGCCCCTGGCACTGTGTAATCCCATCAATGGCCACGACCCAGAGACTATAAAACCCAGCTCCCGGACATTTTATCATCTAGTTCTTACTCTGGAGAACCTGGCAGGCTACCAAAAGTAGCCTGCCCACACGGCGGAGTCTGGAAAACTCCCCGTGGCGTATTGAATGTGCCAAGAACCAGTAACAATGATGGGTCTCATTCTCCTGACCCTGAAAGAGCCTCGAATGTGGCACTTTCTAAAATCTCAGGGCTAGGAAGAAGGAGACGTTACTGGTGCCTGCTTGAGGAAATCGATAAACAACAGGATGACAGTGATACAGTGATATTTAATATATCTATAATCCCAGCAAATCCTCTTTTGTCTTTCTAGTCAATGACAGCCCCAGCCCTTGTAATTGCAACTATTTTAATTTCTGTCACTTTCAACTGTTTTGGCTATTCCTCAAATTCAGATAAATGACTTGCTTTATCATAAAAATCAATTTCTATATTTTTGGGAGACTGACTTCTTTTGTTCAATGCTTTTGCATTTCCTCATCTTGGTGCACATACCTGTAGTTCTTCTTTTCTACTAATAACTACTCCATGGTACAAGTATACCTAAAATATAAAGTACTGAAAAAATGAATCAGGTTTATACGAGGACAAGAGTGATAGTACAATAGGTAGGGCACTTGCCTTGCATGCGGCAGACCTGGGTTCAATCCGTGGCATCCTATATGGTACCAGGATGTGAGTGATCCTAGAAGCGGAAGTTCCAACGGGGAGACTGGAAGCAGGAGTGATCCCTGAGCACAGAGCCAGGACTAAACTCTGAGTACTACCTTTGGATTTATATGCCAAAGCAAGTCATTTATCAACACGTTCTAATGATATTTTTGAGAGGAGGGAATTTTTTTTTATTTATTGGTATGTCCCACAAATCAATAAATAAACAAAATATAAAATATTAACAAAAATGCTAGATTTATTTTTAATAAAGCCCATCCTTTTACATCATTTGTAGCATCTTAAGCATATATACCACAGTCTTGACATAAGAAACATAAAAAACACAAAAAAATACAACTTTATTTATGTGTTTTTTTCCCAATTTCAGTGATAACAATAGGAAAACAGATATTCGTACTTACCACAGAGTAGATTGGCCTAAGCTTATTTAGAATAAATATTAATTCATACCAAAGTTCCACCTCCACAGAAGGGAGCTAGTCCTATGTTCTTAGAGTCAAGTAAACAGCAGGGAAGGTATCCTACTCTCTGGGACTGAGAAGTAGGGTTCCAAACTAGAACCAACTCCAGGTGTTCCTATTTCCCACTGAGTAAGCATGGTCCCTTCTGGTCTCCTGGGGCATCCTGATGCCACTCTCCATGACACCCAGCGTCCCTCAAAGAGTGTTCTTGAGAAGTTCCTGCAAATGGGCAGTCTCCCTGTTGGAACTTTAGGACTATATAGTCAACCAACTTTGCTGCCACTTCAGTAACCCCTCAGACCCACAAGCCCTTCTTTGTCTTTCTGCACCAAACTAATTGTGCCTTCTGTGGGGCTTCCTTTTGTGCCATCCACTAGGTCACACTCCTCAGACATCCCTAAAATATCACCAACATAGGCCCACGAGTGAGCAGACCAGAATGAACCTAAGACTTTCCTCTGCCACTTGGGATTCTCCCGTGGAGTCTCAGAGAAGCCATGACTAAATGCAGGCGTCCACCATGGTTCCAGGAATTTCTACTAGTCCTTGACCACCCCTGTTCCAAGATTCAAGAAAGGAGTCCATTTGTTCTTGTCTGATGTCTTATGTTTTTTCTCCTTTCTGCCCCTCACCTGTGCCACTGATTGGGTCCTTCTATGTGTTATTTTACAATCTTCAAAGGCCACTTCACAAAAATTTTCTAAACTAGCACAACACATTAAAAACACCTGGGAAATATTTAAGGGGGGAAATAGCAGTACCCCAACTTCATCTTTGACCAAATGATTGAGCCAGAAACTAGAAATGGGGTCTCATCACGATCACGATCACGATCATCCTGTTGTTCCTCAATTGCCTCCAGCAGGCCCCAGTAACGTCTCCTTCGTCCTAGCCCTGAGATTCTAAAAAGTGCCTCATTCGAGGCTCTTTCAGGGTTAGGAGAATGAGACCCATCATTGTTGCTGGTATTTGGTATATTGGGTACGCCACGGGGAGTTTGCCAGACTCTGCCATGTGGGCAGGTTACATTCGGTAGCCTGCCAGTTTGTCCAAAGTAGGAATGAGATAATAAGATGTCGCGCAGCTGCGAATGCAGTTTGGATGTCGTGAAGGCCACTTTCGGGAGCTGGGTTTTATAGTCTCTGGGTCTTGGACATTGATGGGATTACACAGCTCTAGGGGGCAGTTGGTGGGTGAGTCTCCTGCCCCTGCGCCTGGCTATCCTCGCTGGGGTTCCTTGGAGCAGGGCGGGTTGAGTTTCCCTCCCTGCCCCGAGCAGAGCCCCAGCAACCGAAGACCTCCAGAACCAGCCACCACCATGCTGAGACCACTCTCCACACGCATGAAGGTAGAGGCATAGGAACAATGGCATGCAGGTCCCGGGGCTGAGATCTCCAAGCCTGCTCGGATCAGGGCTGAGCATCCTCCACCCAGATCCTCCATCTTCCAGTAGGCGGGGGTCACACCCATCAATTGCCCGCCCCCCGCCCCCCGTGCTGTGTAATCCCATCAACGGCCAAGACCCAGAGACTATGGGGTCTCATGACTACTAGAAATGTGTCCCATCTAGAAATGCACCCCAAGTGATTCTGATATATAATCCTAGTCATGCCCCATTAGCTACAAAAATCCAAAAACCTCTTTGATTTCTGATCTGAGTCACTCTGCGTTAGTTCTTGATGAATAAAGGGAAACTATTAAAAAGTCTCTGATGATAAGATGATACATTGCTAATGCTTCAGGAATGTCAGTTCTGAGAATCCAAACCAAAAAATGCCCTCTCTGCTCTTTAGACTAAAAAAGTATCTATTATTCCTCCAAAACAGCAAAATCCAGTGATTCCATTGTAAGGGACTGTAGGACATTATAAGCAGGGAAATTGGGAGAGGGGGTGAGTTTAGAATTTTCAAGATGTAATCCTTGTAATGTAATGCCATTCATTTTTATTCACTCATACATTGGGCTGGAGTGATAGCACAGCGGTAGGGCGTTTGCCTTGCACGCAGCCAACATGGCCAACCCGAGTTCGATTCCTCCGCCCCTCTCGGAGAGCCCGGCAAGCTACCGAGAGTATCTCGCCCACACAGCAGAGCCTGGCAAGCCACCCATGATGTATTCGATATGCCAGACACAGTAACAACAAAGTGTCCAATGGAGACGTTACTGGGCCCGCTCGAGCAAATCGATGATCGGGAGGGCCTTTACCTTTACCTTACCATACATTCACTTTATTCCATGAAGGAGTACTTGAGACTAACATAATACACAGAGAAGAAAACTATGTCACTTGTGTAACTGACAATTCAAAATTCTTGCAACTTTTCTTTCTTGCTTCACACCACAAACTTAAAAGGACTCTCAGGGATTAAAAAAAAGCTAAAGCAGGAACCACAGAGGTAGTACAACAGGTAGGACTTTTGCCTTGCATGCAGCCAACCGGGGTTCAAACCCTAGCACTCCATATGGTCCCCAAACCTACCAGGAATGATTGCTGAGAACAGAGGCAGGAGTAAGCCTTGAGCACTGCTGGGTGAATGTGGTCCAAAAACATCACAAATTTTTTTTTTAAAGAAAGCTAAAACTGGAGTAGAGACCTAGTACAGAGCTTAAAGTTTCTTGCCTTTATATGACCAATCCCAGTTTGATCCTTGGAACCATATATGGTCCCTGGTGCCCACCAGGACTGACCCCTGAGCACAGAGCAGAGTAAGCCTTGAGCATCTGGGACATGGTAGAGGGGAGGGGAGGGGCAATTAGGGCAGAGTAGGGCAGAGTATACTGGTCAACGAGGACTATCTGATGGAACCCTCCTCAACCTATAGCCACATTCTCCTCAATCCCATACTGAAAACACACACCTGTTGATATTTCTCTGCCATTTTCTACACAACAAACATACAGCTATTGTATGCTCCGCAGCTGCCCATGCCCACTGTAAATGTATCCCTCAAAAATGTACATTGTTTCTAAAGTAACAAAATAGGAAACTAACACCCAAGAATGGCCGAGATTAGTACCAGGAATTTTACTCCATGGCTTGGAGGTCAACCACACATGCTAGGGGAAAAGGGCAGCTCAGATAGAGAAGGGAGCACCAAATAAAGGGTGTTGGGAGGATCCTCCCAGGATGGGAGAAGCATGCTGAAAGTAGACTATAAACCAAACATGGTTGCCACTCAATGCCTCTCTTGCAAACCACAGGACCCAAAAGGAGAGAGAGAACAAAAGGGAATGCCCCGCCACAGAGGCAGGGTGGGATGGGGGGATGGGGGGTGGGAGGGATACTGGGATCCGTGGTGGTGGGAAATGGGCACTGGTGGAAGGGTGGGTATTTAATCATTGTGTAACTGAAACCCAAGCACAAAGATTTGTAAGTCTACAACTGTACCTCATGGTGTTTCACTAATAAAAATAAATAAATAAAACATAAAAAAAAGTACATGTTTTTCTGAAACTCTGCTACATATGAAAGGACTGTTTTGCCACCCTAACTCTACTGGGTCTAAAACCAGATCACTGCTTCCTCTTTGGAGCTTGCCTTACAGCTAATGTTAGCTAGATGCTTCCCAACTTATATAAGGTATTTTATCTACTGTAAAGCCCCTCTTAATTGCTATTGTCTGTGTTTTTCAGATGACATATTCTTTGATTAGAGTTATAGCGAAGGGTAATCTGTCTTTTTTCATTCACTAAACAAGTTATTAAGGTGCTGAATCTGGGTCATGTGTTTTCGCATGCCCAGGCACTAGAGAAATATGTTCTTTTCTCTCAAGAAACTTGGGATTCAAGGGCTGGATAGATAATAGAAGAATAAGGCACCACGAGCCCAAGCAGTACTGCATTTTGGGGCTTAGCTCTGAAACATGGGGTAGTTGTCTGTCACTGGGTATGAACTCTGACCACAGCTTGGAAGTGCCTGCTGTTCTCTTCAAAAAATACATTCTAATCTCTGGCTACTACACTACAAAAACGAATGCTGAAAAGAAGTTACCACCCTGTTACTGTCGTTTAGTTATAGAGACATTTTCTTCTAAAGTACCTTAGTACTAAACCTCCCAGAAAGAACCCAGTGAATTGAGGTAAGAAACTGAACATAGTTCCTATAATTTCATGCTGTTTTAAAGACAAAGTGTGGTAAACCATGAAGATTTCTCCCCCACCTAGAAAAGTTAACCACACAGACTGAGGGGTTGAGTCATCATAAATCAGAATAACCTTTAGAAAACAAACTCAGCATGAAAAACCGTAATTATCTCTAGTTGCATTCTTGCCAGCAAGTAGTCTTTTTTTTTTGACTAAAGAAATTGGAGACGTCATGAACTATCACCAAAGTAGATATATGGATTTTTTACTCAGAAATAAAGATTCATGACACTAATTTTTGATCATTATTATTAGAAATATGAGGAATTTAGTGGCAGTTGAGAAAAAATGTAAAAGTTTAATGTCTGATCTTTAACTTAGGCAGTGATATTTGCTATTTTAATTATATTGCTTATCTTCTCTTTGGCTTGTATTTTATTTTGTTATTTTAATCAATAAGTATTTCATAGTTGAATGAAAAATACTCAGGAATACGCTCAAATTGTTACTAAAAGCAGTTTTGTCAGAAAATATTAGGGTGTCATGGAATTCAGAGGCATGAGTATAACAAGGGGGGTTGGGATATCATTGGGATTCACGGTTAATTCACTGTCCTCCCGTTGTTCATCAATTTGCTCGAGCAGACCCAGTAATGTCTCCATCGTGAGGCTTGTTGTTACTGTGTTTGGCATATTGAATACGCCACGGGGAGCTTGCCAGGCTTTGCCGTGCAGGCGAGACACTCTCGGTAGCTTGCCGGGCTCTCCGAGAGGGGCGGAGGAATCAAACTCGGGTTAGCCATGCTGGCTGCTTGCAAGGCAAATGCCCTACCCGCTGTACTATCGCTTCAGCCCTATCATTGGGATATCATTAGAAACTAATTCCCTCTAGATCTTTCTCAGGTACTGATATTAACTCCAGTCAAATCCCTTCCATACTCTTCCTTTTCTTTCTGTAGTTCAGATCATTGCACTTTCCTTCTGAAGTTGTCATCTGGCCCTCAACGTCTACTCAAAAATGACAGTTTTTCTGAGTGCACAGCAGCATGTAAGACTAGTCAATTCAGAACTCTGACCTAAGTCAAAATTATCTGCAGAAGGAATAGACTTGGCCAGCCAGGATAAAGTCGGCACTTGCCATCAAATCCATGTTGGATGGGTAGGGGAGGGTTGCCTAGCAGGTCACCAGTTTAGTAGAGAAAAGATGGTCTGACATGAAAGTATGTACAGTTGAAAATGCAATTAAGGGGCTGGAGCAATAGCACAGCGGGTAGGGCATTTGTCTTGCACTGGCTGACCCGGGTTCAATTCCCAGCATCCCATATGGTCCCCCAAGCACCACCAGGAGTAATTCCTGAGTGCATGAGCCAGCAGTAACCCCTGTGCATCGCCATATATGACCCAAAAAGGAAAAAAAAAGAAAGAAAATGCAATTAAATAAGATCTGTTCTTTGTCCTTGCCCTAATTAAAAGTCCAAATTTGTCAATGCCTTTAAAACCCAGTAAACAACAAACAAGGTATAACAAGACCAAACACCAGCCAACCTACAAATACAAACACAGCATACCCAGGTTTCTAGCCATAGCTTCTAGCCCTGGCAGCCCTGAGCAAACTGCCCCTGAGATCTCCCTGGGAGGGCCTTGATGAGCAAACCTGCCATCTCAGAAGGGCCATGTGCTATTGACTTCCACTAGGCATGTGCCACCGAGAGTGCTTTGGGATTCTGTACAGTCAACTCCAAATACGCATGCACAAGTCATTGGGCCATACACAACTCTTAGAGCCAGGTACAACCCCTCTTAATGGAGGAAGAGGAAGTTGCTGGATTAGATGAATGCTTTCAAATGCTGCGTCTTTTGCATGTGACTACAGAATCCTCAATCCAGTTCCCTTCAGGGAGCCACTTGTTTTCTGTGCTATCTTGCTTGTGCTAAGCCATAAACCTCCTATAACACGTCGTGGGGGAACAAATCTTTGGCCACTTTTCAATTTCTAGGTGCATGAAGCCTGTGTCAGAAAGAGCATGTGAAGGAGAGGAAACGTGATGTAGGAATGACCGGCAACATCTCAGACAATGGAGAGCATCAATGTTTTAACCTTCAGGAGCAATTTTGCTTCTGGGCAGGGGTCCAGACTATCAGACCCATGGGCCGTGTGGTTTGGCACTGGTACAGGACCAGACAGAGATGTATGTTTCTTCTTGGCTGCCAGCAAATAGTCTGCTTGGCTTGTGAATAATGTTTTACATATGCAACAAACATACTTTGACAGAAACAAAGGCTCCTCACTCCTGCTCCTGAGAAGTAAACAAGAAGCAATAACAATAACTCTTTCAATAGGTGTTTATTTTTATTCTACAAAGCATTTTCCAGTGTGCCTCTTACAAATTAGGCACGAAGAGTTATGTCTAATAAACAAAAAGAAACCAAAATATATTTTAAGAAAATATGATCCAACCGAAATCTCCAGGCTCTCACAGAGTCAGGTATGGGCAACCTCCACTCATGCCCCCTGTTCTTCTGGGATCCTGGAAGTCACCAATGAACTGCTTCTGGTGCCATATAAGCTCATTAACCGGCCACGATTCAGCCTCATAAATAAATCTCAAAAGATATCGACAAGCTGCAGAGATGTTTCTGGACCCCAAAGTCACCATCTAGACAAAAATTTAACTCCAGTCATATCTCCCCATTAAAAATTTTAGAATTTCTGGAGTACACAGACACAAACGTGACATCTCATACTCTCAACCACTGACATATCAGGAATCTCATACCACTTTGGAAGGAACATAAAGCAGAAGGCAACGAATCTCGATTAAGAAAATATTAACACACAAGGCTTAATCTGTAACGTTAGTAATCTTTTATACAAGGTCTTAATTGCTCCAGTGTAAGGTACAACAATCTCCACAAACTTTCTCCTACAAAAAGCTTTTTAGATAATTTTTAGTGAATTATTCATAGCAAGTCATACACAATAAATTTTTTAGGGCCTGCTGTTGGGGCAGGCTTGGTGTTAGTTGGGAAAATTGGAAATAATGGTCGTGGGAAGGTGTAATGGTGAGATTAGTATTATTCTATTGAATGTAATAAATCATTGTGAGCAACTTTTTAAAAAATGATAATCGTCCTGAGCCAATGTTTCAATTCCAGCTCAGGGCTAGACAATTTACAGTTTTGAACTACAATGTAGTAACTCTCCACACAGATGCACAGAAATTAAAGATGACAAAGTTTAAAATAAAATAAAAATCAGTCTGTCAATCTCCACAAACAAAAAGAAAATATGATCCAATTAGTGCATAGATGATTTTTCAGTTTGTTTTCAGAGACCTGTGCCAAAGAGTCCTAAGAGAGTCTAATGACTCTCTTCCAGATGACCAAGTAACAAATCTAAAAGGAAATGGGATCAATAGAAATTCTAGGTACATACCAGAACTGTATTCAGAGGTTCACTACCAGTTGGGTCATCTTTCTACAAGTCAGTAACTTGGAGCTTGGAGTTAGACAGAGAACTTAACCCTAATGTAACATTATCTCATTAATGAATTTTAAAACATTAAAGATAAAGTTCTCTGTTATATATTTAAAAGGTGAATGGTCTTGAAATCAATTTCTGGAATACTTGAGAAACCAGAATTATTGGTGGACTTTATTTCACCTCCTTAGTCTACAAAGGAGTGATAATGGAGACACATGTAAAAATAATTCTATACTCCTAATCACAGAGCCTGGATACTGAACCCTCCAAAAAGTCTATCACAATAATTTAAAAAATTGACACACAAGGGACTGGAGAGGTAGTAGGGAGGGTAGGGTACTTGCCTAGTATGTGGCTAACCTGAGTTTGATCTCTGACATGGCATATGGTCCAGAACCCTGCCAGGAGTGATCTCTGAGCACAAAGCCAGGAATAAGCCCTGAGGAACACCAGGAGTAGCCCCAAAACCAAATATATAAAGAAAAAAAGAAGAAAAATGGACACATACGACAATTATTTCATGGACGCATAAGACACTTATTTATTCATAAAATTCATAACATTATTTATTCATAAAATATAAATATAGAGTATCCTACAGAGCACTTTGAAGAGAATTTAAAAACAAAATTTGGTCTCCTGAACACTCCCCATTAAAAACAGAAGCTTCTGGGCCAGAGAGTTGGTGCAGATAGTAAAGCACTTAACCTACAGACAATTGTCCCAGGTTCAAACTCTAGAACCTCATATGGTCCCTCAAGCACCACCATGAGAGAACGCAGAGCACAGAGCCAGGAGTAATCTCTGAGCACTGGCTCTGAGGACCATAAAAGAAAAAAATAAAGAGGATCCTGGCATGAGAGAGATAGTACAGGGGCTAAAGCATTTTTCTTGCATCCCACTGACACCAGTTTACATCACTAGTACCATATATGGGCTGGAGAAATAGCACAGCAGGTAGGACGTTTGCCTTGCACACGACTGACCCAGGTTCGATTTCTCCATCCCTCTCGGAGAGCCTGGCAAGCTATAGAGAGCATCCCACCTTCACGGCAGAGCCAGGCAAGCTCCCCATGGCGTATTCAATATGCCAAAAACAGTACAACACATCTCACAATGAAGACGTTACTGGTGTCCACTCAAGCAAATCGATGAACAAGAGGAGGACAGTGCTACAGTACCACATAATATCCCCTGCACACTATCCAGAATTCCTCCTGAGAACTCAGTCAGGAATAGTCCCCAGCATCACTGCATGTGGCTCACCCCCACACTCCACCCAATTCTCTACAAAATATGGTATAAAGTCTCATTAGAAATACAAGAATAGGGACCAGAACAATAGTGCAATGGGTAGGGTGTTTGTCTTGCATGCAATCCATCCTGGAATAATCCTTGAGCACAGAGCCAGGAGTAAGCCATGAGCACCACAAGGTGCTTGCAGGATATTTCTCAGCATCCCTGGCCTCTTTCCACCAAAGACCAGTAACCACTACCACCACTATTAGTTGTACAAATAAAACATATTCAAAGACACTTCAAATGCAACTATCCTCACTGTCACTGTCACTGTCCTCCCGTTGTTCACTGATTTGCTCGAGCAGGCCCAGTAACATTGTGAGACTTGTTGTTACTGTGTTTGGCATATCGAATACACCACGGGGAGTTTGCCAGGCTCTGCCATGTGGGCAAGATACTCTGGGTAGTTTGCCAGGCTCTCCGAGAGGGGTGGAGGAATTGGCCTCATGCAAGGCAAATGCCCTACCTGCCGTGCTATCACTCCAGCAACTATCCTCAGGAGACCAAAAAACATTTCTATTTAATGTATCCTAAGAACAACAGCAGAGGATGTTGCATGCAACATGACCAACAAAATAATGATCATATTATCGAGTAACAATGCTATAGGTTCATAAAGGTATCCTTGGTGACCAGATGTTGACAGCTCACAGGCTGTTTAAACTCAATAAGTGCCTTGTATCAGACTGCAGGGAGTTTGCTGACACATACTTGTTTCAGTAGGATGGATCTTTGGCCTCCAGTCCCTGTGTGAATCACTTCCTTCTGATTTTGGAAGGGTTCTGCCTAGGATGATTAGACTCTGCTGAGGATTAGAATTCTCCATGGAGGAGCCCAGTTTACCACTGAGGCAAGTAAAATCCTCACCCTAATCTTCATGATGCTGAAGCAATCATGGTGTCTTGATAATTTTGTTTCAGGATATGGTATAAACCTATTATGAAAGACCTTGTTTTTTCTGAAATCAGAGCTTTTGCAAATTATGTAGCTCCCTGTGAATATTTTTTCAGGACCTCTGAAAGTAAAGTTCATAATGAACTTGCTTCTTTGGCCAACAGGGTACCTAAGAGTAGGTAATGTGAACTGGTTCAAGCGTTCTTCATTTCTTCTAGCTACTTAATGTACTTACTCCACGCAACCATTTTCTTGGAAAGTTGGTTTTCTTAACTCTTTCTTCAGTGTTATACTCTCACTAGATGATCTATGTTTCAGAAACATCTGTGTATAGATAGATAGATAGATAGATAGATAGATAGATAGATATAGGTATGGATATTGCTGCATATAGAGATCAAGTTTTTTTTTTTCGTTAGAACACTGTGAGATACAGTTACAAAGCTTTCATGTTTGAGTTTGTCATGCAATGATCAAACACCCATCCGTCTACCAGTGCCCATCTTCTACCACCAATGTTCCCAGTATCCCTCATGCCCATACAGTGGAGGGGTGGGTACTCGATCATTATATGACTGAAACATAAGCACAAAAGTTTGTAAGTCTTTAACTGTACCTCGCAATGATTCGCTAAAAAAAAAAATTAAAAAATATTAAAATGTAGAGTAATTTACTTCCCAATGGCAAAAGTTCCATGTTTACCTAAAGAAAATCACGTTTTATCTTAGCATAAAGTTGATTTTTAATATAGAATATAATAAATATTTCTCTAAAACTATAAAATTTAATGAGGATTTTAATTGACTATAATTCTGTTCCAAAATAAAAATTTCTGTCAGCAGTTGCCCTGTAATACAGCAGCTCAATCAGGTTAATTACTCAGTGAAAGGATTTTCCCAATAATTTATGAAAATAAGTTCAGGAGTTCAAGTATATGAATGATTACTAATATTAGATATATACATATATCATATCAGATATCTGGGATATATATATATATTTGGTGTATATATAGATATCAAATAACCTTAATAAGCATGGTTCAGGGGCCAGAGCAATCATGTATCTGGTAAGGTTTTCTGGATGCAGCTGACCTGGGTTTGATATCTGACATCCTATATTGTCCCCTAAGCTCCACCCAAGAGTAACTTCTGAGCTCAGAGGCAGGAGCCAGGTGTGGTCCCTAAACAAAAACAAAAGGAACGCTTCAGGTCAGAGATAGTACAGCGGTGAGGGGCCACTCAGCTGACCAGCTTTGATCCTGAACATCACCTTGTGTGTGTGGTCCCCAGAGCATTGCCAAGACAGGTCCCTGAACAGAGTTAGGATTGAAACACTGAGTGCAGCCCAAAAAACGAACAAAAGTGTTTTTTTAAATGCTTCAAATTAGAGCACCGTAGAATCATGATTTCTACATTTAGGATCAATCACAGGACCTTCTGGAAAGTGACTCAATTATTTCCTTTACTACCTTTTCTATGGCACTTGGAAACGGAAACAGATCTCTAAAACCCCTGCAAAATAAACTGATAATATAAGACTATCTGAGACCACTAGAGGACAGCAAAGTACATCAGAACATCTTTTCTCCGGCTGCTGGTTCACCAAGTTGAGAGAACATTTGTTTTTCTATATTTGATTTGTCTTTCTCTATATTAATTTTTTTAAAGTCTTTTAAAATATGGAGGTATGATATATTAGGTTAATTAATCATGGTTAATTTTTCTAAAGGATATATCTGAGCACGCTACCATATTTCTCTTCATAAATTCCCATTTTTCAGTGTTTAGAACTTACATATTCATGTCTGAGGGAAGATAAAGATTTCTAGTCTTAACTAAGTAGCCTTATTGAATTAGACTGATCTTGCAAAGGGCCCTTCGCAAGATTGATGTCCTATTATGTGAGCCTGAGAAGCAAGACAAAGGAGAACTGCCCGGCGCCTCTGAAGTCCCACCCCAGGACCACATCAAAGGAAATGAAACGTTTTCCTTAATCTAATTTGTGAGACTCTGTAAGTATAAAGTCATTGCAAACGGAGGAACAATAAACTGATGAGAAAGATGTCATTAGCTCATAGCAACATCGAAGAACAATTTTGTTTGTGCTGTAAGAAAAAAAAATAATCATATAAATAAAAGAATGTCTATTGTTATTGAGAAAGAATGACAGACAGTGGCATTATATCCCTGATTGCCATTTAGAGGATTTTAAATCATTCTCCTGGAATTGCAAGTCCTTACAGATTCAATGGGGAGGAGACAGCAGAAGGCAGAGACTAATAAAAGCCACACTGCAGGCTGGGAGGCAGCGCTTTACATATACTCAGACAAAAAAAGAAGAAAAGAGGGTTCATTGTACCGAGGCATCTGTTTTGGTTTCACACTGGCGTGCGGTGTGGACTCCTTCAGAGATTACAAGAGTGGAATTCAAAACTCTAACATCAGGGAGAACAGATGTTGTAGGCCTAGAGATGTGCATGAGATTATTGCAAATCTGATGAAGGATACGGAAAGGCCCTTTTATTAAATTCTTTTTTTCAAAACCCTGTGCAATAAAATCTTGTGAACCTGAGAACAAATAGAGGTGATGCAAGAGTTTGCAGAAACAGAAACTAAAATCACAGGAGATCAGGCAATCTGAGAGCCACAGGCAAAAATGACTAGGCAGAAATTGGCAGCAAGGATTTGAAAGGTCTTGAATAGAGTTCTATTCTAAATGATGGGACCAGAGATAGCACAGTGGTAAATGATTTTGTTTTGCATATACCTGGCACAGTTCAAACCCCAACACTGCATATGGACCCCAAATATGACTAGGAGTGATTCCCCAAATACAGATCCAGAAGTAAATGAAAAAAAAATGAACTAATTTAAGAGTTACTTGTAAAAAAGAAAAAACCCAGTACTTTTTTTTTTTAAAGCACTGTTTCTAGGAAATAAATAGAATGGATTTGAATTTTTTAAAATTCCTTTAATCAGGGAGATAATGTTTTGGAGTATTTTTAAATTTAATTTTCAGATCTAAAAATATTGAGTTTGAATATTAACTAAATAGGAAGTTAGAAACCTGTAGCTTTTATCATTTGCTTATTATGTGACTGGGATAAGTAGGTTATTTTTTTTATTACTCCCAATTTCCCACAGTATAAAGTAAGAAGGTTAAGATAAATAGCATCTCTCAAAAGCAGGCCATGGGAAGGGGTGGAGGAGGTGGTGTTCATCTTTTGAGTTTCTTTCTATCCATATTCTGTCTCCTACATGACTAACCAAGGCATCCATTATCACAATTTTATTGTGCAGGCCACGCAGTTATTGGCTGGACTTTCTTTTCAATATACTAACCATTATTTGAAAACAAGTCTACAGTTGAAAACCATCTAAATGCTAAGTGGGATTGGATATTAATTTTGATTGGTGTCATGTTCAGTGCACTACCAGTTCTCTATCTGAAATGATGGAGATCATTCAATGACTTGACAATTAATGCTCATGCTAGTTTGTTTCAGGAGAAAGAGAAGTTGCAAAGCCAAGATGAGCACCCCTTATTTTCTAAAAGAATAATACCACCTAAACATTCAATTCAGAGTGGTAGGATTATCTAAATTAATAATAATTTAAAATAAGACACAAATTGGGGCTGGAGAAATGATACAGGGTACCCCCCTGCATGGCAACTTGCCTTGCATGTGACTGATCTGGGTTCGATCCCAGGTGTCTCATATGTTCCCCTGAGCACCGACAGGAGTGATTCCTGAGTGTAGAGCCAGGAGTAATCCCTGAACATTGCAGGATGTGGTCAAAAAAAGAAAAAAACCATAAAATAAGACATAAAAACGTTGACAATTTTTTCTAATTTGTAAGGCTGTAGGTAACGTGTGTGTGTGTGTGTGTGTGTGTGTGTGTGTGTGTGTGTGTGTATGTGTGTGTGTAGGCCAGGGGAGCTACTTTTTGGGCAATACAAAGAAAATAGGTATGCTTTTGAAGACAAACCAAAAATATTCATTTCTACTAAGGTTCATACAAGGAGGCAAGGCCCCAAGTGCCAGGGTTCATCCACAGAGATACCACACATTGTTTTCAAGCACACATAACCTTTTCCTTTGGCTCACTGGCTGTTTGGCCTCTCATCAAGAACAACTGCCTTCCTGGTTGCTAAGAGGATATGAATCAGGTCTCCAGGTTAACTAAACACAATGAGCACTTGCCCCTGAAAACAGTTGCCCAAACGTTCCCCTGACCTGCCTGCAGCCTCGGACACCACGGGGGCCCCAGCTGATTCTTACCAAAAGACAAAACACTGAGAAGTGGCAATTTCAGTCAAACTAGAAAAAAATATTCACAGCCTAACTCAAGAAGAAAAAAAGATATAAAGTATGATTCCATTTTCTAATTAAAATTTTGCTGTTGTCTGTCTGGGGGCTACACCTAGCTGTGCTTAGGGTTTACTCCTGGCTCTGAGCTCAGTGAACTCTGCTGGTAGTGCTCTGGGCACTATTTTGAGTGCTGGGGATCGAACCTGAGTCAGCCACGTGCAAGCCAAGCACTCTACCTACTGCATTACCACTCCAGCTTCAGAAGTTCAACGTTTGTGACAACAATAACCTGTAAAGGAAATTCAACAAAAAATTAATCATGGTTCTTCCTCAGTGACTAAATGCTCATATTTTTTGTTTTCTAAATAGTAGATACTAATGTGTTATTATTTGAGCATTTAAAATAAAATGAATCCTATATTGTCTATTTTTTCAAAGTAGTAAATTAGGAACCCCCATATTCATAGTAGATCAAGGTAGGTGGTAGATGGTTGAAGAGTTTGAATGATTTAAAATACAGGGATTTTCCTGGGGAACTATGTCAAGGGACTAGAATGTACATTTGTGCATGCTTAAGGCCTGGGTTCAAACTCTGATACTACATCATTGCTCAAGCACCCCCAGGAGTGACCCCTGAAGACCTGATTATCCCAACACAAGTGGGTGTGGCCAAAACCTCAAAATCAATCAAAGAAGAAAAGAGATTATTTGCCTCATTAATTCAAAGAAATGTTTATGGAATTTGTTGGAAGTAGTAGTCACCCCTTTAAAGGCAATAAAATTTGGCTTTCACCCAATTTAGGCCTTCTTTTCCTTCTTAGGACTTACTCCTCCCGTTAACTCATGGCCAAGATAGTTGTGCCTACTTACCATTTGGTGGACAGTGCCTCTCACTTCTGCTGACTTTCATACACAATCAGTTAGCTACCGAGAGTAACTCGCCCGCACGGCAAAGCCTGGCAAGCTACCCTTGATGTATTCAATATGCCAAAACACAGTAACAACAAGTCTCACGATGGAGACATTACTGGGCCCATTCGAGCAAATCGATGAACAATGGGAGGGCAGTGCAGTGCTACAGTTAGCATAAATCAACCCTTTGGAGTCCTTTCCAGTAGCTTCCTCACCCCTCTACAGCTCCAGCTAGTCAGTCCTTGCTTCTTAGCCAGTCCCTAGGTGTTTCCATGTTTGGGCACAAATCCCAGAGCAGTTCTGTTGGGAGCCTTGATTCTTTCGCTTGGCACAAGTCTTGAAATGCACCCTGCCCTCCATGGCCCTCGAGTTGCTAGGGCTTGTTACAGCTATGCCTCCTTCCCAACTCCTTTGAGATGTCTTGATCCTGAATCTCTGTCAGAGTGAGAGGCATGACCAAAGTTTGCAGGAGCCTAGAAGTGACTCAGTAACTCCTTAGGGGCTTTCCCTCAGGAAATATGAATGATTGATACCTATTAGGCACAGCTCCAAAAGGTGCAACAAATTGTCATCCTTAAAACAATTCATAGAATTAGGATTTGGGAGCTCAAATCCTCAGTTCTTCGTCTTTCTGGAGAAATTTTTCAGAGGCCTTAGGATTCCTCATTCCTCAGGAAATGTTCCAGGTAGCAGAAGCATCAGGAGACATAGGGCGAACAAGTAATGTGTGATCACTCACTGTTCATCTACTTTAACGCTTATAACCCCATGAGGAGGTTTTGTTGTTGTTTTTTAAATTTTATTTTCATAAGGTTGTTCACACCTTCACTTTACTGATAGGGAAATAGAGGCTTACAGAGTTTAAGACTATCATAAAAGTTACACAACTGATAGATATTAGAGCGACACTAATAATACGGGTCTTCTGACTTCATACTAGGTAGTTTCTGTTGTACCGCAGTGCATTGTGGGAGCCAAGACGGGTTTAGTCAGAGTGTAGGATAGCCGGTTGATTTTGTATTGTAAGAGATTTGCTTCAGCTGGGGGAGAAGTTGGGTATCATAGAAGGATCCAATCCAGTTTTAAATGATAGATATAGAACAATGTTTCTCAACTTGGTCTCACCTGATGGTTCATTTGACAGGTCTTTCCCACAAATGTCAAGGTGTTTTAGCACCTCTGCTTTCTTCTTACTAAGATATGCTCCAAAATGTCTAAATACCCTAGCAGAAATTGCCTTATTAGAAAATTTACAGGAATCTAAGAAACTCTGATTTAAAAGCCATGCCCACATTGCTAATAGGTGACAGCTCAGAACAACAGATCAATAAGAAGATAATTACTAGGAAAGGACAGATCTTGTCAACTGGATTGACCTGGACTAACTCAGACTTTGTACCGAACATCAGAACTGATGGTTGATGTAATCAGCAAGGATTCAATAGGCTTGCTGCCAAGATAAATGCATTAGGAGCATAATGAGTGTTGTATGATTTCATTAGCATGGAAAAAATAACTTTCTCCATGTTTGACAGAGTGTGTGTCTCTCTGTTGTTCTTTGAGTCGGTATCCCAGGCCCTCATTAAGGTTAAATTCTTTCTAATTGATGAAAGGGGCCAGAGCTAATAGATCCTGGCAAAAGTACCAGAATCAGGTGCTATAAATGAGAAAATCTAGGTAGTGACCTTTCAGAAGAGAGGCAGACAAGAATTGGAGCCTCTAAGATTCTTGTCCCTCCATGGAAACAAGTAGCTTCCTTTACCAGCACACAATGCTTCTTCACTGATACCATCGTCAAGAGCCATTTTATCCTGCATGTTGTTAATGGATGAATGGATGAATGAGCTTTTCTGTTTGACTAGGAGAAGAGAATGTGTCCTAGATCATGGAGGGAGACCCCTCCTAGAAGCCCAACTTATCTGTAGCCATAGTAAACTATCGGAATCATTCAAACAGCCACTGAAAGGGGCTTTGTGTGACCACTTTTCCCATCACAAACCTTGCCTGGTTCTCAGACAGCTAAGCTTGGGTGCTTTTCATTTGCTCTTGGATGACGTTAGGACTACACTTTTGCTTTTCTCTGAGTGAAGACTGTTGCAAAAGCAGCCCTGATCTCACTCTACCCAATTTGCTAGATGCTCTCTCACTCTTTCAAGAACCCGGAAAGCAAAAAATGATTCAGAAATCCAAGCCGTGTGCCCACTCATGCAGAGGGCCCAGTCATCAACTCTAGTTATATCTGGGCATCTTTTCAGCTTAAAGAGGGCATGGATGAGTTTCAAGAAAGCATTTGGATTCCATTTTTGAGTCCCAGGTGAAATCGATACTCTAAAAGCCCTGGTGATTGAAAAAAAAAATTTCCCCCACGAGAGGACACAAAAGTTACTCAAGTTAACTTTCCAAAACCTTGTTTTAGAATAGTTTCAGAAAACATATTTTTAAAGTTCTTAATAGACACAAGTATCACCTTAATCTTAGGAATTCTGAAGTCAGGAGTCAGATTTATCAAGAAAAAACAGTTACAACTCCCCACAAGCCTCCTCCTCCCTAACCTTCTCAAATCTCTAATAATTTTAAATAGCCATCCACTGGACCAAAATGACTCACCAGTAATAAATCATATTATCTTGTGTATAGTTTAATGTCCCCCCTTATAAAAGCCCACATGATAGATTCCTTCCTCAGTGGAGAGCTAGGATTGTTTTCTGTCTTCTAATGGATGATTAAAGAAGTCAAAGAATCCGATGGAAGTCTCTTGATTCTAAGGTCAATGCTCTTTTAAACTTCAAAGAATAGTGTAATAAAAATAATGTTCTGGTACAAAACTTTCTAATTTTTTAATTTCCTAAATTTTGGATCTTTTTTCCCCTCTCATTTTAGTCATTTTTCTGTTTTATTGTGTGAGATGTTTTTATGTACAAAGTCTCTCTTCTACTTTGACTGCTAGGCAGGTAGCACATAAAACTGGTGTTTAGGATTTTCTAAAACATTCCTCATCTCAAGTGTATCTCCAGTAGTTTATCCTGTTAAATCAGAAGGTCATCCAAGATTATAAGTCTGGGAGCTCCATGTGAGGATGAAGTGCCTCTCAGTTCACAGCTGTCAGAGCTTCACCAATAGAGAAGGAGATGAGCTGCTTTACTGGTATTGAGTCGTTTCAAAACACATCCACAAAAATTAGGAATTCAATATTAGACACCAGAAAATCTGTCTGGTTAGAAATAATTGTGAATGTTGAGAGAGATTGTCCCCCTTCTTTTATCCTAAGGATATATGTTTCTTTTATCTTACGGATGAGATGGTGGATTGGGAGGATCCTTCCAGGATGAGAGATGCATGCTGAAAGTAGACTCTAGACCGAACATGATTGCCACTCAATGCCTCTTTTGCAAACCGCAGCACCCCAAAGGAGAGAGAAAACAAAAGGGAATGTCCTGCCACAGGGGTGGGGTGGGATGGGAGGGATGGAGGGGTGGGAGGGATACTGGGAGCACTGGAGGTGGAGAATGGGCACTGGTGGAGGGATGGGTACTCAATCATTGTATAACTGAAACCCAAGTACAAAAAATTGTAAGTCTACAACTGTACCTCATGGTGTTTCACTAATAAAAGGCCCTCCCATTGATCATCGATTTGCTCGAGCGGGCCCAGTAACGTCTCCATTGGAGACTTTGTTGTTACTGTGTCTGGCATATCGAATACTCTCGGTAGCTTGCCTGACTCTCTGAGAGGGGCGGAGGAATCGAACTCGGGTCGGCCAGGTTGGCTGCGTGCAAGGCAAACGCCCTACCGCTGTGCTAATAAAATAATAATAATAAAAAGGATAAGAAGGTAGAAACCTTAATCAGAAACCTTTATTTGCGAATCACACTGGAAGATTGCCCCACTGTATCCCCATTCTTTTCTGTTAAAAAAACAAAAACCTCCTTCTGAATGAACAAACAACATCTTCCAACCAGCCTAGATGTAGCCAATAAAACTATCTCTCTGAATGTGTCACAGGTCTCTCATAGGACTGCCCCTAGAGTGAGAGCCAGTATCATTAAACCTTCCCAGTTAAAATAGTTTGACTTTGAGACTTTATCACAATCCTTTCTTTCGAGTATGTTTTCCATCCACCATTGTGGTAGGATGCCTTCTCAGCACAGAGGGTGATCTTAAGATCCCCAGGAAGAATTCCAACCCCTAAAACAAGGAAACCTTCTCTTCACTTTACTGTTTCTGCTTTATATTGTACAAATCCAAGTAAGCTCATGCTACATTTTTTTTAAAAAAAGGAAATAAAGAAAAATTTTCTTACTGGCATTTATTGAAGTTTAAAATGTCACAATGAGAAACAGAGTTGGAGATTTGTCTTATTTGAAAATTCCTGGGAAGGATTAATGCAAATGTATCTCTAACCTTCTAATATTTACCCTTGTATGTCTTTGGGTTATTGGATTTCCTTTTTAAGAACATATGTTAATAGGAGAAAAGGAATTTTTTTTAAAGGGATACAGATACAAACACTGCCATGGGGTTGAGAGGTGAGTGACATGGAGGTGAACAAAGGACAAAAAGGTGAGATTGTCTGGTTCAACAAAGCCTGATGACAGTGCAATCTTGCCAGCAAGACTGGGTCTAAACTGTGCTCACCTTCTTCCTACGACACCTCTCTGCAACTCTGAGAACTCTCTGGGCCTTCACGGGGGCAGGCTGTTTCGCCTTGACAGCCAAGACTTAGAAAAGGAAAATCTGACAAGTGTCTGGTTGAGATCATGTCAATTCTCAGCAGTCCAATATCAGGAGTAAGCATGGGTTGTTCCCATTTGAAAAGAAAAAAAATGTAATGCAGCAACATCCAAATATATAACCGTGGCATGCCAAGAAATCAACAAACCAGGAGGAAGATGTCATGTAAAGTCATAGTTCTCTGTTCTCCTGCAAGCAATCTATCTTATGGAATTCTGCCCCACTGTCAGATGACCAAAAACAAGGAGAATTCTTCACTTCCTGAGGCCATGTGGCAGAGGCAATTAGGTTGACGGGATTTGGTTTGAACTCCAGGCCAACACCTTTCAAAAGGACAAGCGCAGGTTTCTTCCAGATGAGTATTTCCACAGTACTAGGAGTGGAAATTGTTTCATGGCAAGAAAAAGAGCACAGTGACTTTAGTAACTGATGAAAAAATACTTTATGAGAGACTGGATTCCCAGTTTGGGTCAGTTTGTATTTTGAAGACTACGGTAAACTAATGGCACTGCAAGGCTTTCAGGCTTCTTTATACTATTAAAAACACACCCACGTATACTCTAATTTACTTCACAAAAATTATATCCCAGTGACTCTGAGATTCACAGTTTATAATGTCAAGAATATTCCTCTGTAATTTCACAAAAACTACCAGTTTTACCGACACCCAAGAGATACATAAACTACTTAGTGAACTACTACTTAAAATCTATTTTAAAACATTTCAAACTGATAAACCATTATTCATAGGTTACTCTGCACAGATGAAATAGGGCAACTCATTCCTTAATGCTGGTTGTTTAATTAATTGCCTTTTCCTTCTTTCTTATTGGTAGAATCTCACGTTTGTTCGCTTACATTATTAAGCCCAGCATACTGTCCTCCCGTTGTTCATCGATTTGCTCAAGCGGGCCCAGTAACGTCTCCACTGTGAGACTTCTTGTTACTGTGTTTGGCATATTGAATTCTCTCGGTAGCTTGCCAGGCTCTCCGAGAGGCGGAGGAATCGAACCTGGCTCGGCCAGGCTGGCTGTGCGCAAGGCAAACGCCCTACCACTGTGCTATCACTCCAGCCCCAGCATAAACCCTGATTAGTCTGAACCCACTTTGGTCATTTCCTGAAAACTGTCAATGGTTTGTTTTGGAGTGAGCTCAGTCCAGTTCTGGGGAATGTTGTGTGAAGGGAAGTCTTGCGCACTTTGGAGGGGAGGACAAGGGAAGAGAGAGGAAGCTTCTCCCTCTCAAGAAATGAATACAACAGGGCCGGAGTGATAGTACAGAGGGTAGGGAGTTTCCCTTGCATGCAGCCAACTCTGGTTTGATCCACGGCATCCCATATGGTCCCTAAGCACTGCCAGGAGTAATTCCTGAGTGCAGAGCCAGGATTAACCCCTGAAAATTTCTGGGTGTGACCGTCCCAAAAAATATAAGAAGAAAACACATTCTTCACCCAGGAAGTTTTGGTTTTGGCTGTGCTGTTTTGGACACTGAGGGAAGATGACATTTCCTCACAATACTCTGACAATTGCAGAGCAGAGAGACAATCTCTGTCATTACCTAACCAACAAATTTGCATGCTCCAAGGAACTTAAAATCTATTTGTCTACGTTTTCACTCTATGTGACGTCGAAATCATCCGTAGAAAGTTGATCATTCATGTTCTAAATGTTTGAGTATTATTGCCTTTGTTAAAAAATCTGCGATGAGAACACTTTGAATTTTTACAATTCCTAGCATTCTCTTCAGGAATTGCTTATAATGTCTCCTTCAAATCAACAGCGGAAGTGGAGTAGTATTTGCCGGACATTTGTATTTTCATTTTCATATATTTTATACACAACACAAATCATCCACAAGAACCTTTCCTTTTACATTATTTCCTCATTCATTGTAGTTGATGACTGATACAAATAAAATTTTAAATCTTGAAGCTGAAGAGCTAATCCAGGGATTCAAGTGTTTGCTTTGCATTCCTACTACCCCCTTTCAAGCCCACAGCACCACCTGTGGCCCCTAGCACTGCCCAGGAAGAGTCCCTGAACATATCTGGATGTGATGCAATACCCATCCACCTGCAATTTAAATATCTGCGTCTGTAGGCTTTAAGTATATGTTCTTTCCTGTCATCATTCATTGTTTCTGGTCTTTTTGATACAGGCCATTCTTTTTTTTTTTTATTTCTTTTTTTTAAATTTTATCTTTTATTAGTGAGACATATGAGGTACAGTAGACTTACAAATCTTCGTGCTTGGGTTTCAATTGTACAATGATCAAACACCCATCCCTCCACCAGTGCCCATTTCCCACCACCACGGATCCCAGTATCCCTCCCACCTCCCATCCCCCCCACCCCACCCTGCCTCTGTGGCAGAGCATTCCCTTTAGTTCTCTCTCTCCTTTTGGGTGTTGTGGTTTGCAAAAGAGGCAATGGGTGACAATAATGTTTGGTCTATAGTCTACTTTCAGCATGCTTCTCCCATCCTGGGAGGATCCTCCCAACACCTTTATTTGGTGCTCCCTTCTCCCCTAGTATGTGTGGTTGGCCTCCAAGCCATGGAGTAAAATTCCTGGTACTAATCTCGGCCATTCTTGAGTGTTAGTCTCCTATCTTGTTACTTTATGTTCCCCAGATGAATGCAATCTTTCTATGTCTATCCCTTTCTTTCTGGGTCATTTCCCTTAACATGATACTTTCCATGTAGTACCACTTGCATGTAAATTTCATGATTTCGTCTTTCTAACAGCTACATAGTACTCCACTGTGTAGATATACCAAAGTTTCTTTAACCAGTCGTCAATACAGGCCATTCTTTAGGATGTAAGACGAGTTCTCGTCCACTTGTTTGCATTTCCCTGATAATTAGTGATAATACTAATTTTTTCATGTGCCTATCAGCCAGCTATGTGTTTTCTTTGGGGTGTGTGTGTGTGTGTGTGTGTGTGTGTGTGTGTGTGTGTGTGTGTGTGTGTGTGTGTTGAGGGAAAGGTATTAGGGCTTCACTGGAAATGCTCCAGAACTTATCTTGGACCTGAGTTCAGGGATCACTCCCAGCGATGCTCAGGGGATCATACGTGGTGGTGCTCTGGCCCTATCTTCTTTGGCAAAGTGTCTCTGCCATTTTTCTGAAGGGTCATTTGTTTTATTGCTGTTGAGTTTTGTGAATTCCTCATATATCTTGGATACAAGCCTGTTGTAGAGTGCATGGCATACAAATATTTCCTCTCATTCAGTAGAACGTTTTTTAAAATTTTAATTATGGTATATTTTATTTTACCATTCAGATGAATTTTAGTTTGATAGTTTCATTTGTTTTTGCTTTTGTTTCCCTTTCTGTTGTAGTCAAAATCCTAAGGCAGTTCTAAAGCCAATATGAGAGTATTTTGCCTGTACTTTGTTTAGTATACTCACGGTTTAAGATCTAACATCCAATTCTTTTTCAACATTGAGTCACCTTTAGTGCATATGATACAGTGATCCAATTTCGTTCTTTTGCATGCTATTACTCAGTTTTTCCAGCATCATTTATTCAAGAGACTTTCTCTATTTCGTACTTTTGGCTTCTGTAGGGTAAATTAACTGTCCATGTATGTGAGGATTTATTCTGGGCACTCAATTCTATTCCCTCGAACTGTGTCTTTTCATTGTAATACTATGCTACTTTGATTAATCTAGCTTTGTAGCTCACGCACTCTTGGTGAGAATATAAATGAACTAGCCTTTTCAGAAAATGTCTAAAATGTAGATATGATCTAGTAATTCTACTTCTAAGCAACTATCTAGAGAATACAAATTTTAAAAGATACATGCACTCCTGGGTTCATTTCATTGCTATTCACAATAGCCAAAATTTGAAAACAATCCAAATGCCCCCGAATAAGTGAGTTGATAAAGAAGATACATTATGCACACACAATGGAATTTATACAAGAAGAGATAAAATCTTGTCTTTTGCAACAACATGGAGGGGCTCGTACCAAGTGAAACAAGTCAGGAAAAAAATGACATTTACCAGATGGTCTCACTTATGTGTGTGATATGCACTGTAGCACTGTCCTCCCATTGTTCATCAATTCTCTTGAGTGGGCACCAGTAATGTCTCCATTGTGAGACTTGTTGTTAGTTTTTGGCATATTGAATGTGCCACAGGGAGCTTGCCAGGCTCTGCCGTGCGGGTGGGATACTCTCGGTAGCTTGCTGGTCACTCTGAGAGGGAAGGAGAAATTGAACCCAGGTCGGCCATGTGCAAGGCAAATGCCCTACCCACTGTGCTATCGCTCCAGCCCTGTGTGTAATATAAAGAAACAAATCCTGGGGACAGGAAAAAAAACAGCAGAAGCCAACTCGAGCACTCAGACATAGAGCTGCAGTTACCAGAGGGGAAGAGGAAGGGAAGTCTATGGGAAAGGACTGTAGCATGAATGGCTCAATGGATTATGGTACATTAAGGTACATTATGGCTCAGGTGTGGTGGGAATTGATGGATACTTTAGATGCGAATATGGTAACATTCTGAAGAAGTATGAAATGGCAATGCACTCCTAAAAAGACAGTTTTGGAAAATTGCTACTGTAATGAAAATAAATACATATTCTTTAGATATATGCATTAATCAAGCAGTGATAAAATAGTAATTTTTTTCAGAGTATTTTTACATGCATGAGGAAATGTGAACTTGACACACTGCAACGGAAGAGAACAAATGCTAAGTGGTTTGATTTCTCTGTAACTGAAAGAAAATCTTGGTTAAGAATTCAGAAGAGAAAATGCAGGGCTGTGACCATTTTGTCCCCTGGTTTAAGTCCAAGTGGTCATGGAGCTGGTCATCACACCACACTCTCTTCACCTCACTCCCATTAAAACTCATTTCCACTTCCCTTTGTTGCAGAATTATCTTCCCTCAGCTGCCAGGGAAAGTTTGTTGATATTTCTTAGGAGCAAAGCTTCAAGGTCACTTCCTACCATTAATTTTTGTCAATGAGTGTCACTTGGGGGCATTTCCTGTTCCTAGTCTCAATAGTGCTAAGGAAAAGAATTTCTCAATGGTTTCTAACTTTTATTTTATGTTAACAATTTCTATAATATAAATGTTGTACATCTCTTGCTAACACACTCTACAGAATGGGTAGTACATTATTTTCTTTCATCTTGGAAACAAACTAGACTGAGAGCAGATTGCTCAGAAGTCTGCAAATAAAGGAGGTATGAATTCAGACAATTGCCCTGGTCATCTTTACTAACTAAAGTCAATAGACCATTTGATTTATAAAATCCATGAAATGAATTAACAAAATTAAACTGACTTAAATGAAATCAATTAATAAAATTTCATCGTTGATGTTTTTATTTTTAAAGGAAGTCATCATTGGGGTGAGAGTGATAGTACAGAAGGTACTTGCCTTGCATGTGGTTGACCTGAGTTCGATCCCCGGCATCCAAAATGGTTCCCTGAGCCTGCCAGGAGTGGTCCCTGGATCTAGAATTAGGAATAAGCTCTGAGCACCACCAGGCGTGGTCCCAAAACAAACAAAAAATAAACAAAGGAGTAAGCAGTTATGAGAATTATTTTCACATTCTGATTGGCTACACATGATCATAAGTTAGTAAAATTTTTTAAAATAAACACATATTTAACTTTTTTTTTCTTTTTTTTTTTTTTTTTTTTTTGCTTTTTGGCTCACACCTGGCAATGCACAGGAGTTACTCCTGGCTCTGCACTCAGAAATCACTCCTGGCAGTGCTCAGGGGACTGTATGGGATGCTGAGAATCGAACCCGGGTTGGCTGCATGCAAGGCAAACGCCCTCCCCACTGTGCTATCACTCCTGCCCAACACATATTTAACTTAAAGAGACTTAATGTCTCATTATATTCAATATATCTGATATAAAGGAAAGTATTTTTATTTTATAATTTTATTATTCTTATCATTATTTTGCTTTTTGGGTCACACCCGGCGATGCACAGGAGTTCCTCCTGGCTCTGCACTCAGAAATTACCCCTGGCGGTGCTCAGGGGACCATATGGGATGCTGGGAATTGAACTCGAGTCGGCTGCGTGCAAAGCCCTACCCCCTGTGCTATTGCTCCAGCCTCAAGGAAAGTATTATTAAACTCCTGACTCAAAACCCAGGTATATGGCTCAATGAGAGTGCATTCCTCACTACCTTGAGACCCTGTGTTTCATTTCTGGTACTAGAGAAAGTAAGAAGCCTTGCTTGATTTGTTCAAATATTAGATATTATTCTCTTCTGTACTCAGAATGACTCAATGGTGCATGAACAGCCTGTAGAGATAACATTATCAGGTATTGTAATTTATTTTGATCCTAAATTTATAATTATAATTTATTTTCATTTGTTTTTTGAGGTGAGACCCACTGATGCTCAGGGCTCATCTCTAACTATACAGGGGTCACTCCTGGCAGAGCTCGGGGTAACGTATGTGGTGACAGGGACTGGACTGGAATCAGTCATGTGCAAGGCAAACACTTTAACCCCCATTCTACCTCCAGTCCTCAGGGCTGATTATTTTTAAAATTTTATTAGTGAAACACCATGAGATACAGTTGTAGACTTACAAATTTTTGTACTTGGGTTTCAGTTATACAATGATCCAGTACCCATCCCTCCACCAGTGCCCATTCTCCATCATTTACACTTTTTAAAACATTTTTGTTAGTGAAACACCATGAGGTACAGTTTTTTTTAACATTAAACTACATTGTTTTCCCAAAAATAACCTGTGCTATTTACTGAGAATCCTATTCGGGTCTCCCAAAGAGGAATCAAAAGAGCTAGGCTTGGAGTATCACGTTTCACTCAAAGGAGAGAAAGAATCCGGAGTTCCGACCTCTGTCCACGATCAAGAATCAGGGACGCTGTCTCGTTTGCCAAGGCGTCGAAAATCAGATGGGCTGGACACCTAATGTGATTTGGAGACGGCCGCTGGACTAGAGCTGTTACCGACTGGATTCCACGGGATGTCAAAAGGACGCGTGGCCGCCCACCTACCAGATAGTCAGACTTCTTTTCAAGACCCTGAATGATCAGTTTGAGGCTCTTCATGTTCCTGGAGCGAGAAAACACCATTGGGCTATGCTAACACACAACAGGGACGAATGGAGACGTTACTGGTGCCCGCTCGAGCAAATCGATGAGTAACGGGAAGTCAAGTGATCAAGTGATCAACCTGTGCTAACACTAGGATGAGAAAAATTACAAAATATGAAAGAGCAATATCAAAGACTATTTAAGTAAATGGAGAGGAACACTATGCCCCTGAAGGGGAGAATTTTTCAAAGTCATTTGATGAATCTCTCAAATTTATCCCACTCTTCAAAATCCTAAACTACCATAAATTCTGCAAGAGACAAAATTTGCAATTGGGGCAAATTACTCTCATAGAAAATGCATGTCCTCTAGGAGATCCTGGAAAGCTACCGAGAGTATCTCTCCCGCACAGATATCTGTGACTTATTCAATATGCCAAACACAGTAACAAGTCTCAAAATGGTGACGTTACTGGGCCCGCTCCAGAAAATGCATGCTATAAAGTGACAATAGGGTCATCACTAATTAGTCAATTTATCATTGGACATTAATCAATTCAAATCAGAGAATACACAAAGCAAGGACAATAAAGAAGTATCCTGTACATCACACAACAAAAGAAATTCCAAATGTCAGAGAAATAGAGTAAAATTGTGTCCACCAAAGAACTGGAAGAAATTCATCATGAGCAAAACGTATGTGATCTTGAAAACCAGAGATTTTAGTGGACGTAAAAGCAGCAGAGGAAAACAAAGAAATAAACTGATGAATGTTGACAGCATAGTAATGCAAATATTCCTATTTTTTTAAATTTTTTAAAAGACTAAGAATTCTCATCCATACAATCTTTCTACAATGTTTAATAAAACGAGTTAATATGTTTAACAGGAATAGAATTAGGTTGTATTTAATTCTATTCCCAATAGAAATATGGGCAAAAGAGATGAATAGAAAATTCATCAAAGATAATTATATAAATGGCTATAAATCGGTGTAAAAAAAAGGACTCACACAGGGGATTGCCCTGCCACAGAGGCAGGGGGAGATGGGGGGATGGGGGTGGGGGGATATTATCCATGGTGGTGGAAAATGGGCACTGGTGGAGGGGTGGGTATCTGATCATTGTATAATCAAACCCAAGCACAAAAAATTGTAAATCTACAACTGTACCTCATGGTGTTTCACAAATAAAAAAAAAATTTAAAAAAAGGACTCAATCTCAATGATATTCAAATATAGATAATTAAAACAACCATGATATATATTTATACAAACCAACTAATATTCTGTAATCATATCAATATTAAATCTATTCAAACTCACTCTCAAAAGTTGTTTTCTTCTAATTAAAGGTCAGAAAAAGTTTCAGAAACATTTTAATTGAAAAGCTAAATTAAAAAAGTTGCCAAAGACTGTGTCTAATTAACTCAAAAACATATATCCTTCTGTGTCAAAATATATACATAAGCTTAGAAAAAAGACAGGTGATTCATAGGCATTGTCTCCAGGTGGTCAGATACTAGGCTATTTTAAATTTATTTTGTTTTTTTTTTTGTATTTATGTCTTATTAATAAGAAAATGGAACTAACTAATGGCCCATTGCAGAGTCGGATTTCAGCTCTTCCCTGCCTGCTTCACTCACTCTCCCAGCAGTTCCTACTGGAGCAAGGTTCTTTGGGGTTGCAAAATTGAGACCCAGATGCTGAAAGTAGATTATAGACCAAACATGATTGCCACTCAATGCCTCTTTTGCAAGCCAGAACACCCAAAAGGAGAGAGAGAACAAAGTGGAATGCCCTGCCACAGAGGCAGGGTGGGATGTGGGGGGATGGGGGGTGGGAGGGATACTGGGATCCGTGGTGGTGGGAAACGGGCACTGGTGAAGGGATGGGTACTTGATCATTGTATAATTGAAACCTAAGCACAAAATTTGTACGTCTACAACTGTACCTCATGGTGTCTCACTAATAAAAATTTAAAAAAAGAGAGAGAGACCCAGATCTAAAGGGGGAAAAATGTGTCTCTGCTCCCAGCCCTCTTCACGGGGCTCCACTGACTTTATGTCCCTCCATGAGCACATACAGTGAGAACTAATCAGAGCCTTTCTGTAAAATGTGAGATTTGTCAAATATATGAAAGCGAAGCAGTAAAATTTGACACACCAGCTAAATTTAGGGGGTGCTAACATCCAGTTAAAAATAACCTTGGTCCCTAGGCTGAGGGCACGGCACATGATTAACAAAGAACTGTACCCAATGGCTGATGTGATTTCTGCATTTTTCAAGTGCCTTGCCTTGGACCTTTTCAAAATAAACCGTGGAATTGGGCTTTATGTGCTTATATGGCAAGGTTGCTCCCTATCATACCGTTACAAGGCTAAAGCATAAAATCTAGTTAGGAGTCCTTGCCAAAACATGAATCAGTTGCAGCATAATATTCTGAACTCTGGGTTTTTTTTTTCCATTCTCTAATATTTCTTCACATCGCAGCCCAAACAATCGCTCATAATTAAACTGAGTGAAGGAGGAGGCCCTGGCAGGAAATGTATTTGGCAAGAATCCCATAGCTCTTCATTGTCTTCCACACAGAACAATGACATCAGTTCCTTCCATTTCCAGAGGGAGAACGGATTCTGCAGAAACCCCAATGAAAATAAGAGGAAAGAGGCAGCTTATTTACATATTCCTAATCGGGTTAATATAGGATTTTTTTTAATGGGAAAAGGAAATGCCTTAAACAATTGGATGGTCATTTGGGAAACTTGCTTTCAGTTCCCCAGAGATCCACAGCCCATGCTGACCCTCACCTCTCCTGATGTCTGCTGAGAAACCTTCGGGTTCAAAAAGAAATTTAGTCAACAAGTGTGATATATTCCAGAGACGGGAAGCTTCAAGAGAAGTTAAATGCCATCCATGTTTGAGAAGTTTAAAATGCATCACTGCTCAGTTCTTGGGCATCTGCTATTTACTCAGTAGATTCATTGCAAATCCCGAGGCAGAAAGAGGATTTAGAGACAAAACACGTTCACTGAGCTGAGGCGAGACTGGGGGTGTCCTAAGAGTGTCTTGGCTTCATCTTACCTGAAAGACAATGTTAGCACCAACTACTACGAGCCTGAGGATGAGTATTCCCAGCTTACCTGCAGCTGGAGGGCAGGTAGACTTTACCTCAGGGTCGACCAGATCAGGTGGGGTCATCTCCATTCTAGATTGATTGTACTTCTACACTTGTTATCCAAGTCTAGAGATCTACCTTGATTAACCTTATAGTCTGATCACCCAAGTTTTCCTCTCTCTTCTACCATCCAACAACTCTTAGAAGCCTGGAATTTGTCAGGGTTTCTTTCTTCCTTCCTTCCTTCCTTCCTTCCTTCCTTCCTTCCTTCCTTCCTTCCTTTCTTTCTTTCTTTCTTTCTTATTTTAAGTTTAACATTTATTTTATTTTATAATTAAAAAAATTTTAATAAATCACTGTGAGGTACAGTTACAGACTTACAAATTTCCGTGCTTACGTTTCAGTCATACAATGATGGAGTACCCATCCCTCCACCAGTGCCCATTCTCCACCACCACTGATCCCAGTATCCATCCCACCCCCCATTCCACCAACTCACCCTACCTCTGTGGCAGGGCATCTCTTTTTGCTCTCTCTCTCTCTCTCTCCTTTGGGGTGCTGTGGTTTGCAGTGTAGGCATTGAGTGGCCATCATGTTCGGTCTATAGTCTACTTCCAGCTCGCATCTCTGTCAGGGTTTCCTGAAAGGGACAGGATAGAGTGCCAGCAAGTTAGGATAAAGATGCCAGCTCTCACCAACTCAAGAAGGGCCTGAAACATTAGCTGGGGGTTGGGGGGGTAAGGAGTGAGAGGGAGTGTCGGTCACACTTGAGTTTCTCAGGGCTTACTCCTGGTTCTGCACTCAGCTTCACTCCTGGCTGTGCTCGGTGGACCATACCTGGTGCCAGGGATCAAATCAGGGCCAGCTGTGTAAGGTGAGCACCTTACCTTCTATAATTTCTCTCCGGCCCTATATACTGAATTTGCTGTCCAGTGTTACCCTCCACAGGAGTGTTTTGGCCATTCAGGAGGAATGAGTCCTTTTTTGGACAACAAGCAGACATTAGATTCCTCCTTTTTTTTTGGCTTGACCTTTTAATTCTTTGATTGCTCACATGTTTCTTTTGAACTGAAGTCCCACGGGCCTCAGCACTCTGGGTCACCAGAGGAGGTGCAGGATCAGAGAAACAGAGGGACCACCACATCTCAGGTCCCTGCCCCTAGAGCAGGAGTGAGTCCTTTTGTGACAGAGACCTAGGGGAGCCTCTCCAGCCGATCGGACAGAGATCCAAGCAAAGGCCAGGAGGAACAATCTAGCAAGCTTTCTGCATATTGGGAAAGTACCAGGACAGTTATTCCTTTCAGAGACTGTGTTTTCCAAAGTGACCAACACCACACCCTGGAGAAGGTGCTAGAATCATGGAAAACATAGTATTCTCAGGTGTCATTAAGAGACAATTCCTGTTTGTCTGCTTAAAGGAGGTAGATTTCTGGTGGGGTTCTAAGTGGTTTTTTTTTTCCCGAAGAAAGGTAAATAGACCAAATAAATTTGGGAACTTCTGCTCCAGAGGCTAAATCCTTGGGTTTATTCTACTCTAGAAAACAAATTCCCCTGAATTCAAGTTCTAATTCTAATTCCAGGAGCCAACCCTTAACTATGTTTACAACCGGATTCTAGTAAAAATTCACATATTTTAGAGACAATGCTGATCTTGCTCTAGTTTTGGGCCACTCTGACTGTTCTCAGGATTTCTTGTGGTTTTGTGCTCAGGGGACCACCATATGAGGTGCTGGGGATCAAACGGGATGATCATAGGTGAGACAAACACCTTAACATCTGTCCTATCTCTTTGGCCCTAACATTGACTTTTGACTTTGTTTTTTGGTTTTGAGGTCATGCCTGTTGGTGCTCAGTGCTTATTACTGGTTTTTGAACAGCTTCGTGCAAAGCAAACAATATCTCCTCTGTACTATCTCTGCCCCATCAAAGTTGACATTTTGACTCTACAATTGGACCCAGAGCATAGTTCTCTGTCTCCTTAGCTGAGAATAATATTAAGTATAGAAGACAGAGGCAAAGGAAAACCAGAGAGTTTTATCCGAGGGAGCATGTCCACAGGCTGAACTACAGGTTGAATCACCTACAGGTTAAACCCCCTACAGATTGAACCAACTACAGGTTGAAGCTGTGAGAAAGGCAAGTTGGTCCTTTGTATGCAACAAATCAAGAGTACTAATCACTTAGAGGTAGTATTTAGAGTAACAGGATGAAAAAATGCAGTGGTTTAAAGGGGGATGCCTGGATCACCCTTGGTCCCAAGGTATATGGAGGAGAAGAAAGACAATGAGTGGGGGGCATAGTGGGGAGGATGGGGGTGGCAGGAAGACAGATGAGAAGCAACATGAGGCAAGGATCAAGGTACATCAGTGGTGCTAAGGAACGATAGAACTGAATATCCAAACCACAGAGTAAACAACACTGAAATCCTGAGACCCAACAACTTTAATCGCCAAACTTAGAAGGTGCCTTTCAAGATGGCAGGTGGGGGATGGTCAGAGGGGGGACCTGGGAACACTGGTGGAGAGAATTTGAGGCTGATGGCCGGTTCAGTGATGGAATAGTATACATCTAAAACCCAGCTATGAATAACTTTCTAAATAACGGTGCTTTAATAAAATAAACTTTAGTGAAGAGTATTTAGAAAGTACTGGCCGAGGAAACAGTAGAAAGTACCCCAATAAAGAAATAAAAAATAAGATTTTAAACACTAATAATGAAAGCAGCATCATATAAGGCAGGGGTGACTTATTTACAAGTGACAGATGCTCCACTCGAAAGGGAGTTTGTAACATAAGCCAAAGAGAAATTTAGTAGTTTACATAAAGAGGTCAGAGTTCTTCCCTCCCCCCCCTTTCTCTTCTCCCTTCTCCTCTTGACTCTCGTCTCCCCTCCATCCCCCAGTCCTCTTCTTCCCTGAGTAAATTTACATTAGAGGCTTCAACAATCATCTGTTTTTTCTGGCTTTTGTATATCCATGTCTTGACTTTTCTTCCTTCTCTGCTTTGGCTAAATTCTGTAGATAAGTTCTGTGACTAGAGACGTTGATTGTGGACGTTGAACTGGGAGTAACTTTTGTTCTGCAGCATCTGGAACTCTTCTCTGTGCATTAGGGAATTATTTCCCATTTCATAAATCTTGGAGGGGCACGTGTCCTCTTGTTACAGAAGCTGAAAATAGATGGTTTCCCAGACTCCATTGCAGCTGGGGCTGAGACATGTAACCCAATAAACACCAACCAAACACAGTCTTCCAAGATTTGAAACTAGAGAGAAGAAGCAGAAACGTCAAGGCATTTTTGTGTTCCAGGGGCAGTGACACCCTGGGATGGTGTCCAGAGTCCCAGGCTGTGTCAATTCTGTGGGTTTGAGGCTTCACACTCAAGCAAGATGGAGAAGTCGTCCTCATCAGACCCACGCTGAATCATAATGTTAGAGGCAGATTGTTGCCATAGAGCCTTGAGGATGATTCTGCTACCAGGGAAACTTTTGATAAATAGTCTTGAGCATCCCAGGATTCTTTCTCCCCAGATAAACTTTTAATAAATTTCTTTTTTCATATAAATCATCCAGGGTGAGCTTCTTTTGCTTGCAAATAATATTAAAGCTAAGGACCTGGACCATATTCACTCCATAACAGCTTAATAACCCAGGCTAAAATAAACTTTACCACTAGACTGCATAGGAATTCAGACAAGGATTCATGTTGATCTCTCAGGAGTTTGTGTGTTCATCTCTATTCTGGTCGAGTTGCTGGGTTTTGTGAGTGGATCAACCTGGGTGAAATATCACTTTCTGTGGCTAAGGACAGTATAGCTCATGAAAGACAATCTCATAAAGACTTTATGGGTCAGAGGAGACATTTCCCAAAGATATAATCATCCACAGCAAACACATTCCTATTGCATTAAAACTTTTCTAATTGTTCACCAGACTTTTTTTTTTTTTTGATAGAGGGAGGCACACCTTGCAGTGTATGCTTAGGGATTATTCCTGGCCTACTGATCACCCTGGAGATGACCAGGGACCATATGCAGTATTGGGAATTGAACCAGGATGGACCGTATGCAAGTATATTGCTGTAACCTTTGTGCTACTATCTCTCTGACTCTTACAAGACTCTTTCTTTTTTATGTAGGAATATTGCTATTTATTCAACCATTGATAAGGCTGATTGAATTGGGCATGAACTCCACTTTATTTTTTCTTTTCTTTTTAATAATTTTATTTATTGAATCACCATGAGAGCAGTTACAAAGCTTTCGGGTTTAAGTCTAGGTCATACAATGAAACACCTGTCCCTTTACGAGTGCCCATTCCCCACCGCCAAAACCCCCAATATAGCCCCCTTCCCAAACCCTCCCCCTACTTGTGGGGCACATGATTTCCACATTACTCTCCCTCTACTTTGATTATATTCAATATTTCAACACCAGACCCACCATCATTATTTGGGATTTTACCCCAACACTCAGATCTGCCGAAAAGGCAAACATAGACAATTTGTTTTCTATTGATGGTTATGAATAACATATGATGTCGTGTGGCTGCAGTAGTGGCCTTGCGATTTTGGAATTCCGAAATTTTAACAATTAAATCTGGCGGGATTTCTGCCCAAACCTGCTGGGTTCCATGATTTGTTCCTGAGTCTCTTGGATCATGGCCACTAAACAGCTTGATCAGGAGCCAGAGAGGCTGTACATGGGCGGCGACTTGGGATCTTGTTGGGGTGGGGAGGAAAGGACCAGCTTCACCCCCATCCTGTGAGGCCCTGCGTATTTTGTCACTGAGGGCCCAATCCTGACTGTCCAAAGACCTCTGGAGGATGGTGGCCACTGAGCCGCCAAGAGGGAACAGGGGGAGAGACAACACCCTTTCCCCCTCTGGGGTGGCCCGGCGACAGTAACCTACTGCGGGGTCCGGATGCATCTCTACCAAAAGCCGCTAGGTTCCGAGATTCGTCTCTGAGTCTGGGATCATGGCCATTAAGCAGTTTGATCAAGAACCAGAGAGGCCTTGCCTCCAATTATATAGCTGAGCCAGAGGTGGTTTGTGGGTATGTCTCCCACATACCTAACTTTTGGCCATTTGCTTTCTTGGTAAACTTGGCCCCAAGTTTTTGGGGTCTGGCCAAAGGCACAGCAGCAATTTTAGGGTATCTGGAAGTCTGAAGGCATCATCAGGCTGCTGATGCATCACCTCACAGGTACAGATCGACCTGCTGGTGGCACCATACCGCTTACAAGACTCTTAAAACTCACAAATAGGTAACTGCAAAGTGAAAGGTCAAGTCTTAGTTGCTAGTGCCACCTAGCAAGTAAGATTCCTTAAATTACAGAAACTAAGAACTAAGACCTCAAAAAGGGATCTTTATATGTTGAATTTCTCAAAATATGACAGAATGTTAGAGCCAGATTGTTGCCATAGAGTCTTGAGCATGATTCTGCGACCAGGGAAACTTTTGATAAATATTCTTGAGCGTCTAGCATCTTGAAACATTTTGTCTCCCAATCTTGCAGTTTGTAGAAAAATCTTTCAGTGACAAGTAAACATTTAGGAAATCACTCTTTCTAAGCCAAACCTCTTCTGATTATCTATCAATTTCTGGGTCATCTAGAACTAGTGAGAGTCTTCAAGATCTTATAAGAGGCCTACTGTCCTGCTGGAAGTTTGCCAGAAAAATCATTTTTACTAAGGGAAATAAATATCTTTCACCGTCACACAATGTCACTGTGCCCCAGAGAGCAAAAACCACAGCCCATGTGAGTAGAGTCTTCTGGAATGATCAATGTCTTGGCATATGGGGTCCCAGCCAGAGGCAGAGTGCCAATTTAGAAAAAAAAAGTAGGAGAATGCCAGGGATGAGGGATTATGAAAGAAAGAATATTAGAGAATGAGAAAGGGAACATGTACAAAACTGCACCAAAGTCATCAAAGCCTTAATATAAATAGTCGTGCTGCAGACCTAGTTCTCACAGATGAATCTGTGCTGTGTATTATATTTTCCATTTGCCTTTCCAAATCTGCTCTCTATCCTCATTATTCACTGACCAAGGAGATGTGGAGTATATCGATAGGCTGTTCGCTGACTGCTAAATTGGGTCTCCTTTGAGCCTGCCAGGGATTTTCTACCAGGATCATAACTGAGGCAGATTCAAAGTATTCTTCGACGACATGGTCCCCCAAGTGACTCGGGTGGGAAACTAAATGACGTTCACGGATACATTGAAAGGCAGGGAGAGAGCCCGCAGGATGGAAATGAGGAGTTTAGCTCTGCTGCATTCAGCTCACAGAGATGTCAAGTTTTGCCTAAGGGTGGAGGCTTTACTTTTAAAGAGAGAGGTTTTAGGAATTATTCATAAGTAGATAGCTTCGCAGTTTAGGAAGTATCAGAGGGAGAAGAACAGACTCCCAATGATCTCTCCTATGTGAGATGCAAGGAAAGTTTGTTGGGGGAATATCAAAAAAGAGCAAGAGAACTGGTCTTCAGCCTGTCACTGGAGCAGGGATTGGAAGAGAATAAATTAGGAAAGAAAGTACTGGAACAATCATGAAGGGGAAAGTGTCTGCCACAGAGGCAGGCTGGGGGTGGGAGGGAAACCAGGAACATTGGTGGGGGGCTGTGCACACTGGTGGAGAGATTGGTATTGGAATATTGCACACAGGAAACTCAATCACAAATAGGTTTATGACTTTATAATTCATGGCGATTCAATAAAAGTTGATTTTAAAAAGAAATTAAGAAAGTAGCTGAGGCTATTCAAGAAAGAACAAGGTGAGTCTTGGACTTTAGAAAGTGCTTTATCACAGGATTTATGCTCTACTCACTTGTCAGTCTTCATATCTGCACTAATCCTCGTCACCTCTGCTATCAAAGTGGCCAACTGGCCAAGAGACAAAAATGTCCTCTGGAGGGAAAGAGTACACATTGCTGATTAGAAGCACTTTCTTTAGAAGGGAAACATCAAGAACTTACTTTTAATTCTAAGTAATTCCACTTTAATGTACATTTCTTTTATAAATCGTTAATACTGTATAAGTTTTCTTATAATATATAAAGTACATATCCATATAATATAGTAGGTGACAATGATGAATTAAATTTAGGTTTAAAGGCATAAAGCAATTGGCAGGTGGTGGCAGGAAGAACAAGATTTAGTGGGGGAAAAGTCCAAAAAGGATTAACAAAACAAATGTCCATAAAAAGGTGACCAAATAAACAAAATGTGATATGTCCATACAATCAAGCCATTCCTTAGAATAAAAAGAAACCAGCTATAGATACACTTCAAATATCGTGCTGAGTGAAAATAGCCAGACGTAAACGTGCATAGTGTATAATACCATTTATATAAAAATACAGAAATTATAATTAATCTATAGTAACTTAATGCAGATTTCATTAGTTGTTAGAATCAGGAGTAAGGTTTTAAACAGGACTGGAGTTTTAAGAGATTTTGCATAGTTGCAGAAGAAATAAAAGAGGATATTCATGAAATACTCAATCTAATTGACAAGGGGGATGAAATGTGACCCAGTGTCTTCCAGTGTAAAATACAAGTATGTTGTCCATCAGCAGTAAGAAATCAAGATAAGATATAGATGAATGTAGATAATGTTTTCTAGATAAGTGGGCTAAGGCAAGATAATGTATACTTGTAAGTCTACGATCTTTTCACTCTCTCTACATAGAGATTCATACTCATAAGAATTAAGGCGTAACCCCTGAATGCAGAGTCAGGAGTAAGCCCTGAGCACTGCCGAGGATGCCACCCCAGCCAAACTAAGTAAAACTACAGGTTTCAGCCAGAGGGTAAGTTGCTTGCATGCACACGGTCAACTCTGATTTGATCCCCTCCATCACATACGGTCCCCTAAGCACTGCCAGGAGAAATACTTGTGCACAAAGTGAGGAGTAATTCCAGAGCACTGCTAGTGTGGCCCATTAGCCAAAAAGAAAGAAAAACTAGAGAGGTCAGAGAGACAGTACAAAGAGTTGAAGTTCATAACTTAAGATGTGTGAACCGTGAACGCAATTCCTGACACTTCATGGCCCAACTAGCATGATAGGGCCTAACTAAGACAACATTCCTGGGCCTGTCCTGATGGGCTGAGCACAGTGGTGACTGGCTTCCAGTTCTCTGAGCTCTTTTAGAAAGTTTTGCTCCCAACACCTGCCATATCAACTCCTCCAAAGAAAAATTAGAACTTTATATATAGGCAGCAGAGTCAAAAAAAAAAGAGTGCTCTAGTACCCTTAAGTAACAAGATGAGATGGAGCGATAGCATAGTGGGTAGGGTATTTGCCTTGCATGTGACCGACCTGGCCAACACGAGTTCGATTCCTCCTCCCCTCTCGGAAAGCTTGGCAAGCTACCGAGAGTATCTCGCCCGCACGGCAAAGCCTGGCAAGCTACCCGTGATGTACTCGATATGTCAAACACAGTAACAACAAGTCTCATGATGGAGACGTTACTGGGCCTGCTCGAGCAAATCAATGAACAACTCGAGGACAGTGCAGTGCAGTGCTACTATAATTATATACTATATATGATCTTAAATAAATCAGGAGCTAGAAGAACGCTAATTTTTGCCATTTAGACATACATGTGGACTCACACATGCCACACACTTCTAAATTCAGTTGTCTCCACAAACTTTCTAACTTTTGTATAAAACTGCATGATATTTCATGCTATGTGTCTCAATGTATCACTTTTTTTATTAAAATTTTTTTTAATAGTGAGACATCATGAGGTACAGTTGCAGACTTACACATTTTTGTGCTTGGGTTTCAATTATACAATGATCAAATACCCATCCCTCCACCAGTGCCCATTTTCCACCACCACGGATCCCAGTATCCCTCCCATCCCCCATCCCCCCCATCCCACCCTGCCTCTGTGGCAGGGCACTCCCTTTTGTTCTCTCTCTCCTTTTGGGTGTTGTGGTTTGCAAAAGAGACATTGAGTGGCAATCATGTTTGGCCTATAGTCTACTTTCAACATGCTTCTCCCATTCTGGGAAGATCCTCCCAACACGCTTTATTTGGTGCTCCCCTCTTTATCTGAGCTCCCTTTTCCCCTAGTATGTGTGGTTGACCTCCAAGTCGTGGAGTAAAATTCCTGGCACTAATCTCGGCCATTCTTGGGTGTTAGTTTCCTATTTTGTTACTTTATGTTCCCCAGATGAATGCAATGTATCACTTTTTGGAGTGAATATAAGTATCACTGTCCTCCTCTTGTTCATCGATTTGCATTTGCTGGATCGGACCCAGTGACATTGTGAGACTTGTTGTTCTGTGTTTGGCATATCGAATACATCACGGGGAGCTTGCCATGCTTTGCCATGCTGGCGAGATACTCTCGGTAGCTTGCCAGGCTCTCCAAAAGAATATAAGTATCTATAGGATAAATTTCTAGAAATGTAATTGGTAGGTAAACACTTATGCTTTAATACTCACATATTAAATCATTTTTATACTTCCACGGACAGAATAGAAGCGTATATTTGCTATGAACTCTCCAACGTAAGAATTTAACCAAAATTACATTTTGAGTAATCTGATAAAATAGCACCTCAGTGTAATTAATTTTATTTTAGTCCTCTTAATATGGCGAGGGGAGGTGGTTGAAATTTATCCTCTTTTCATATAGTTAGGAGTTCCTTGTATTCCTTATCTTGGAATCTGTTTACCCATTGCCTGTACCGTTGTTCTACCATATACTTGATATAACTCATTTTGGAAACTCTTCTTAGACACAATACTTCCTCATCTTCACAAAGTCTAACCTTGTAAATTGACTCACTTGCTAAAGTTTATTTGCAAGAACTAAATTAATACCCAAAGTACTTTGTGGTCACTCACAGATAAGCTCAGAGAGGTTAAAAAAAAAACTTAATCTCCTTAATCTCCCATGACAAATGACCTGGCACCCGAGCTGCGCAGGAGGAAGAGAGCGGCTTGGAACGCCTTCAAGAACGTCGAAGAAATAGCTAAGAGGACGAAGAACCTCCGGCTCCGGGCACATCTCTTTGATTCCACTGTTCTTCCTGCATTAACATATGCCTCAGAGACCTGGGCCCTACGCAAACAGGATGAGAACGCTATTCAGGTCTCCCAAAGAAGAATAGAAAGAGCTATGCTTGGAATATCACGTTTCACTCAAATGAGAGAACGAATCCGGAGTTCTGACATCGACGATCAAGGATCAGGGACGCTGTCTCATTTGCCAAGGTGTCGAAAATCAGATGGGCTGGTCACGTAACGAGATCTAAAGACGACCGCTGGACTAGAGCTGTTACCGACTGGATTCCACGGGATGTCAAAAGACCGCGTGGCCGCCCACCTACCAGATGGTCAGACTTCTTCGTGAAGATCATGAACGATCGGTTTGAGGCCCTTCATGTTCCCGGAGCGAACAGATGCCATTGGGCTACACTAGCACGCGACAGGGACAAATGGAGACGTTACTGGCGCCCGCTCGAGCAAATCGACGACTAACGGGAAGTTAAGTGATTAAGTGATTAATCTCCCAAATGAGCGTGTTCCCATATGTTCCCATGCTCATTTCTACGTTCTGTCTTCTTGTTTTAGCTTCTATTCCAAACAAGTATCCTGTGGTCTGCCACTGTGTAACACATTTGCTTTACTTTTTTGTGGGTTGTTTATGTTATATATATCACTGCATCACTGTCATCCTGTTGTTCGTTGATTTACTCAAGTGGGCACCAGTAACTATTCCTCCCATCCCTGAGATTTTAGCCACCTCTTCTTACTCATATTTCCCCCAGCGATTGGAGGCTCTTACAGAGCCCGGGGAATGAGACCTGTTGTCGTTACTGGTTTTGGCATATTGAATACGCCATGGGGAGCTTGCCAGGCTCTGCCCAAGCAGGCGGGATACTCTAGGTAGTTTGCTGGGCTCTCTGAGAGGCACATATTTATAGATTTCTTCCTATGATTTGTTAATGGGTAGAGAGTGTCCTATAAAGTGTTTGGAAAGCGGCCTGGGGCTTGGCGGCAGTTGGGTAGTGGAGGCAGTTGGGTAGTGGGGTCAGCTGCGAGCTGGGTACCTTGAGGCATGGAGGGCTCTCAACCCCCCCCCCACCTTTGGGGCACCCCAAGTGAAAACAGCCTGGTACTGAGTCCCATAAAAGTATATATATATATTTTTTACACTTTTGGTGATCTGGTGATTTAAGAGTACCCCTAAAACACAGTGCTAAAATTCTGATTATTCTTCTCCAAAGCAAGAAAGCTTTGCTATTCCTTCTGGAAAAACAGGTGAGTTTGATAAACTTCATTTAGGCCTGAGTTATTGTGTTGTTGACCATCTCTTGAAACAAAATACACATAAAACAAGGTTATGTATTGATTAATTAACAGAAATGGCATGCCAAACACCGACAGGAAAGTGCCCCCATATTTCTGCTATAAACAAAAACAGGTTTAGTACCTGCTAGCTGTGTACACGGTGACATAAAATGTTAACTATTAAAGATAATGACAACCACTTGGGAAACTAATTATGGCAGAAGTTGTAGTTAATATATCCAGCATATCACTTGTCTTATAATTTTGTTATTTGGGAATCAATATATGTTTGTTATTTTTCTGTGACCAAGTTATGAAGTTATATATTTATCATATAACCTGCTTACTGTGGTTTAATTAGAAGGGGGAAATGGATATTGGAATAAATACCTAAAAATGAATATTACCTGTTCTGTGGCCTGTGAATTTTGCCTGGGCAGAAACAATCTATCTATGCGCTCAAATAATGTTCACCTGTCAGAGAGGAAAAGTGAATTTTATGCTTGCCATCACAAAAGGGAGTAACTGGACTCTGAAGTGTACTTTTTCACTTTATCTTGAAATACTCATTTGGAGGGAAGAATGAGCCCATAATTTAAAAACAAATACATGGAAATTTTTACTTTGACTACTACAAATTTTATAATAGGAATATTGTTATATTTTTTGGTGTCATGTTAACATAACACCTATAAGGTACAAAAAAAAGTTGCTTTGGCCAATCCTAATAAAACTTTCCGTTTCATCAATTTTGACTGAGATCTTTCCCTAAACAATAAAGACCTACCTCCCCCACAAAGTGACAAATATCTTGTCAATTATCAGCTAAGAGAGTCCACAAGTTGTATTTTAATGAAACTAAAAGTGACAAAGTGACTCCAAATTGGAAGTCACACTTATAGCACCTCAGTTAGTCAAATCTCAGGTGACGGTTGATTTTCAAATTCTGAGAGCTGTATCCTTAATTTTCAGATTTTGATAGCAACATCCTCAAGAGCACCAAGAAAAAGCTTCCTCTTGTCCACAATCCTCTTTGTCAGTAATTTGACTTCAGCAACGTGTATGAATCCTTGACCTAGAAAAGAATTACTCTTGGTGACATGGATTCCATACTATAAAATGGAGATTAACAAAACCATCTGGTATAACAAGTAGTTGTGTTCATCACCAAGAGGTCACTTAGCAGGCCACACTGGTCAACTTTATATTGTCTGATCTGCACAAATGAGAGCTGTAAAATTGTTCATATGCTGATGATTAATTCAACATTTGTGCATTTTAATTCCTGAAAACTGCATTTGTAATGCCTGGATCTTCCAATCTAGATCCACATTGGGTTTTCCAACATACGTGTTTTTTCGTGTAGAACAAAAGCATAATATTGTCCCACACCCACAAAGTCTATGGAAAAGTCAACTGGACTTGTCCTTGCCATTCTTAAATAATCGTCTTTGAATAGGCTCAAGGATATCACGCTAAGCCGGACAGAGACAAACACTGTATGAATTCACTAATAGTTGCTTATAGGAAAAAAAAGATGAACTACGTACAACAATAAACTTTTGAACTCTAGGACTGATTCGTGGTCCCTAGAGAGAAGTAGAAATGGGAGTGGGGTATGAGTGGGAACAAAGAGACACACGCTGTTTTCAGTGATGCACATCTGATACTGAAGGAATGTTGCAATACAATATTATTTCAAATTTTCCAATTAATTCACTAAAGGAAACAGATTTCTGAGGAAGCAGGTACCTTGGAGGTGAAGTTAGAAAGAATGTTCTAAAGAATGTTCTAAAGAATGTTCTAAAGAATGAATCGTGACTGCTCTCCACCCCAACACATACTGTTCTTGAATTTATCTCTGTTCACCGTCATTCATTACCTTTCTAATCATTCTTATTGAGGTACTGGGATTTATAGTGCTATCAGTCGCACTTTACATGTATATGACGTTTGAAAACCATACCCACTTCCTTCCACCAGTGTCTTAAGGACTCTGCCCTCCCAAACCCCTATGTAACCTCAGTTCTACAGACAAAATCTTCAGTTCTGATAGCTTCAACTATTTGTTATTCTTTTATTATGTTTATTTTTCATCTCATTTTTTTCTTTTTTATTGTGGAGATGGTGACCCCGATTCATATAGGCAAATAGAGCAAAACTCCTGGAATTCCACAAACTACAAACCAATGATAAATTGATAAACTGTTTTTAAGAAGCTTTATCTTTTTTATGGTACATGCACTTTAAAAATTAATGTTATGAATAATACTGTGCTAATACATTTTAAAATTTTATATGAAATAGATAAATCTTACAAATGTAAAATTTAGAAAAATTGAAGGGAGTTAAGGAAAATATAAGGGGAGAATCTGAATGGGCTATAAAAGTAAAAACTGTGATTTATCCTAAGAAAAGGCATATTGGGGCTGGAGAGATAGCACAGAGTGTAGGGCATTTGCCTTGCACACGGCCGACCCGGGTTCAATTCCCAGCATCCCATAAGGTCCTCTGAGCACCGCCAGGAGTAACTCATGAGTGCAGAGCCAGGAGTAACCCCTGTGCATCGCCGGGTGTGACCCCCAAAAGCCAAAAAAAAAAGAAAAGGCATATTGACTTTGTGTTAGGAAATGTTACATATAAATACTACTGAATTATTCACATTAATATGTGAAGGATTGTAAGAAAAATCTTTATAGATGTTAAAACAAAACACCCAATCACATATATAACATTCAATATAAATGACACATTAATTCATTATTGCAAATGTATGCAATTTTTTGACAGGATAGCAGTAAACAAATCTTTCTTAATACAGTGGAAGGAAAACTTAAGAGCCATAAATGAATGCCCCACTCAATTCCAAGCGCTTTTAAAACAGTCCTTCTAATGCTTTTTTCCCCCATTTTTATAATTTTATTTATTGAATCACCATGAGAGCAGTTACAAAGCTTTCAAGTTTGAGTCTCAGTCATACAATGAAACACCCGTCCCTTCACCAGTGCCCATTCTCCACCACCAAAAACCCCAATATAGCCTCCAACCCACACCCTCCCCCTACCTGTGGGGCAGATGATTTCCACATTACTCTCTCTCTACTTTGATCACATTCAATATTTTGACACCAGACCCACCATTATTATTTGGGATTTTACCCCAACACTCAGGTATGCTGAAAAGGCAACCGTAGACAGTAGTGGCCTCGCAATTTTGAAATTCCGAAATTTTAACAAGTAAATCTGGAGGCATTTCTGCCAAAACATGCTGGGTTCTGAGATTTGTTCCTGAGTCTCTTGGATCATGGCCATTAAGCAGCTTGATCAGAAACCAGAGAGGCCATTCGTGGGCAGCAATTTGGGGTCTCCTTGGGGCGGGGAGGAAAGGGCCGGCTCCACCCCCATCCCGTGAGGCCCCATGTGTCTCATCACTGTGGACCCAAACCTGACTGTCCAATGGCCTTTGGCGGATGATGGCCACTGAGTCGCCAAGGAGGAGCAGGCGGAGGGACAGCACCCATTCCCCCCTGGGGTGACCTGGGGACAGTAACCTACCGCGAGGTCTGGATGCATTTCTGCCAAAATTCCCTGGGTTTCGAGATTTGTTTCTAAGTCTCTGGGATCATGGCCTTTAAGCAGCTTGATCAGGAGCAAATGCTCTTTGCAAGACTGATTTCAAGGTTTCAGTTCCCTCAGCTGTTGCCTATCTTTGAAATTCTGATTCACTCCTTAAAATAAGCATGTTAGGGGGCCGGAGTGATAGAACAGCGGGTAGGGCGTTTGCCTTGCACGCAGCCGACCTGGGTTCAATCCCCGGCATCCCATATGGTCCCCCAAGCATCGCCAGGAATAATTCCTGAGTGCAGAGCCAGGAGTAACCCCTGAGCATCACTGGGTGTGGCCCAAAAAGAAAAATAAAAATAAAAAAAAAAGTTAAAAAAATAAGCATGTTAATTGAGTTTAGTATTCTTGGTGACATTCATTTCTTTGGGTTGTTGTACTATTCCTCCCATCCTCTTCTGGCTCATAGAGTCTGATTTGATAGATCAGCTGTGAATCTTAAGGCTTTCCTTGATATGTAAGGTTTAGTTTTGATCTTGCTTTTTTCAACATCCTGTATCTATCTTTGGATTTTGTCATTCTGAGCAACGTCTTGGAGCTTTCCATTTGAATCTAGTTTTGCTCAGACCCTTCAGACTCTTGAATCCCGGTGCCTATAGTCCTCAACTCTGGGAAATTCTTATCGAAGATTTCTTTAACTATCGTTTCTTCATCAAAGTTGCTTCTTGTTCTCTAGGACTCCAATGTTCCCTATATTGTTCCTCTTGGATTCATTCCACAGTTCTCTGGTGCACTGTTCATTTCTTTTTAGATGTGTCCATCTTCTGTTGTTTCTACCAGTTTTCTCCATCACATTTTAGAGCACCGACATCTTTTCCTCTCTTGTTATTCTGCTCAGAGAATCTATTGAGTTCTTTTTTATATCTCTTTTTTTATGTCACCTACAATACTCCTCATTTCTGTTTGTAGTTTTCTTATTTTGGCTCTCAGACTTTCTTGTTGCTTACTGTCTACTCATGCCAATATTTCTTTGAGCTCACTAAACAATGTTTTCACCAAGGTTCATTAAAATCATTTCTGAGGATTACTGAGCATTATAACTGGTACTGGTTGAGCCTTCCATGTTATTTTTCTCACTCACTAAATTTGGTGGACTTCTATGCATCTTCCACACTGTTTTTTTGGTGCTTCTCTCTGCTAGGGTGAATCTTTGCAGTTAACTTCCCTGAGAGACTCTCTGAGAGATTAGGCTGGAAGTTGCTCTTTTCCTTTTCTGATAGGAGGTATGACTGTGAGCAGTGTGAAATTTGGTGAGGAGCCGTCACTTTACGAGCTGTGGATGTGGGTCTCTGAAATGGTGGAGGTCAGGTATGTAGACTGGAAATTAATCTGACTTGGTTAGATGTGGCAGTGAGCAGAGTTTCAGGAATGCAGATGTGAGCCCTTTGAAAGGACCCATCATTCATTATTGACACACAAACTTCCAATATTTCTTTTTTTATTTTTTTGCTTTTTGGGTCACGCCCAGTAATGCACAGGGATTACTCCTGGCTCATGCACTCAGGAATTGCTCCTGGCAGTGCTCGGGGGACCATATAGGATGCTGGGAATCAAACCTGGGTCAGCCACATGCCCGGCAAACGCCCTACCTCCTGGGCTATTGCTCCAGCCCCTTCCAATATTTCTGTATTTGGATAACGACCTTTTTAGGAGGTCACAGAAGTTTGATGCATTCATAAAGAAGGGATCATAAATTCAGTGATGCTGTTCATAACAGCCAGAATCTGGAAACAACCCGGGTGCCCAAGAACTGACAACTGGTTAAGGAAACTTTGGTACATCTACACAATGGAATACTATGCAGCTGTTAGAAAAGATGCACTCTAGCACTGTAGCACTGTCCTCCCGTTGTTCATCAATTTGCTCGAGAAGGCACCAGTAACATCTCCATTGTGAGACTTGTTGTTACTGTTTTTGGCATATCAAATACTCCACGGGGAGTATACAGGCTCTGCCGTACAGGTGGGATAGTCTTGATTGCTTGCCGGGCTCTCCAAGAGAGTTGGAGGAATCAAACCCTGGTTGACCACATGCAAAGCAAACACCCTACTCGCTGTTCTATTGCTCCATAAAATTTGCTTATAAGTGGAAGGAAATGGATAGTATCATGCTAAATGAGATGAGTCAGAAAGAGAGGGGCAGAAATAGAATGACTGAACTCATTTGTGGAATATAAAGTAACAGAAAACTGACACCCAATGATAGTAGAGACAGGGGCCAAGAATATTGCTTCATGGTTGGTAGCCTGCCTCACAAGCTGGGGGAGAAGGCAGCTGGAATAGAGAAGGAATGACTAAGTCAGTGATGGTTGGAGGGATCAGTCGGATGGGAGATGTGTGCTGAAAGTAGATAAAGGCTGAAATATGATTGCCTCTCAGTATTTATATTAAAAACCATAATGCCCCAAAGTAGAGAGAGAGTATGGGGGAAATTGTCTGCCATAGAGGCAGGGGGAGGGTTGTGGAGTGGGTGGGGATATGGGGACATTGGTGGTGGAGAATGTGCACTGGCGGAGGGATGGGTGTTCAATTGTATGACTGAAACTCAAACATGAAAGCTCTGTAACTAGCTCATAGTGATTCAATTAAAAATAAAACATAAAAAATTTTCCTATATGATTAGTAAAGTAAAGTAAAGGCCCTCCCGTTGATCGTCGATTTGCTCGAGCGGGCCCAGTAACGTCTCCATTGGAGACTTTGTTGTTACTATGTCTGGCATATCGAATACGCCATGGGGAGCTTGCCAGGCTCTGCCGTGCGGGCAAGATACTCTCAGTAGCTGGCCGGGCTCTCCGAGAGGGGCGGAGGAATCGAACTCGGGTCGGCCATGTTGGCCGCTTGTAAGGCGAACGCCCTACCGCTGTGCTATCGCTCCAGCCCATATGATTAAAATAAATTAATTAATTGACATTGATGGGCCCATAAGGGAAAGAACTCGGCTGTTTTCTAATTCTTCACTTGCATGCCCAGAGAAAAGGCATGATACCACATATCAAAATGGGGATCTTCTGGAAGTCAGGAAGAAACCTGAAATTGAATTTTTGTTTTGTTTTGGGCCACATACCAGGTGATGCTCAGGGCTTACTTCTGGCTCTGCATTCAGGGCACATAATATGGTTCAGGGAATCTAACCTGGGATGTCGCATGCAAAGCAAGGGCTCTACTCACTGTACAGTCACACTGGTCCCAGAAACCAGAATTTGACTGTGCTTGGCCCTCTAATCTTGAACTTCCACTCTCCAGAACTGTGAGGATCTAAATGTGTGGTTTAAGTCCTAAGGCTGTACTGTTCTGTTAGGAAACTCAAGCCAAGACACTGCCTCTCATTGGTGCAGGGGGCCTGGATCTTCCTTGTTACTTCTGAACGGACCACATGCAGGGGTCATCTACTCAGACCATCCCCTAGCATTACCTCAATACACACTGTCACTGTCCTCCCATTGTTCATCGATTTGCTCAAGCGGGCCCAGTAACGTCTCCATTTTGAAACTTGTTGTTACCGTGTTTGGCATATTGAATATGTCATAGGTAGCTTGCCAGGCTTTGCCATGCGGGTGAGATGCTCTTGGTAGCTTGCTGGGCTCTCTGACGGGCAGAGGAATTGAACCCAGATCGGCCAGGCTGGCTGAGCACAAGGCAAATGCCCTACCGCTATGCCATCGCTCCAGCCCAATAGCATTATAGACTCCTGACCTTTTCAGTAGCCTTTTCTTCCCAATTGGTAAAAATCTCTCCTTCTGGCCACTGCTCCCTTGAAATACTGTTCTAGGGCACTGAACAATGTTTGACCAAATAACCTGTTTAATTCTACCGGCGTCGATGTCTGGTAATGATTTGATATCATGTTCATTTCTTTCCTCTCCTAACTGGTATGGAAGAAGCAGATAGAGCAAATCTCCTGAAACCTTTTTCATATCCTCCCACAGATTTTGATAAGAACAGAACAACCCTGACAACTCTGAACTTTCTCTGGAGCCAGGCAGGATAAGACAGCTCAAGTGACACCTTCCAAATGTTCCACATGGAAGTCAAGCTTCCTTTTTCATAATCTTGTTCAATGCTTTTAGAGAATGACCCAGATCTTTGGCTTCTTATTCTGTGGTCTTTCCAACATAGCTCATTGCCGTCATTGGTGACTTCATGACAATAAATTTTTAAAAGCGAAAATATGATAATTTCAGATACTGAAGTCCATGGCCAGAAGAGAGTAAAAGATATGGGGATTTTTTTTCAACCACCATTTGGTAGTTTGATACTATTATTCCATTTCTCCATATTAAGTACAACTCAGTCCAAATTCAAAGATGAAGGAATGCCAATTTTTAAATTATTTTTGGGGTCAGAGAAATATTTCAAGAGTTTATAACTCATGTGTTGTCTGTCTCAGGCCTGTGTTCTGTAATCTCTGGTCCCTTGTGGACCCCTAAGCAATGCCAGACATAATGCTGCTGTCCACGTGCCATGTATATGGACCTCTCCAAGCACAAGTGGGAAGGTCACATGCAAGATTAGTTTTTCCTTAGGTTAAATCAATTCTTGGCCCATTCCTGCTGATTATGGGGCATTCAACCCTACTCAGCCCATTTTCAATATTCAGTCATATCAGAATCTAACAACTCAATAATGCAAGAAAATTTGATTTGGGGCGGTGGCTTAAGAGATAACCCCCTGGCTCTGTGTTAGGGAGTCACTCCCATCAGTATTCAGCAGATCATACATGGATCAGGGAACAAGCTGGTGAAAGCTGTGTGCAAGGTAAACACATTAACCCCGGTACTACCTCTCCATCCCCATGC